>NC_088924.1:44167500-44192500 GCF_038396675.1 Hydra vulgaris | reverse complement strand
TTTTAAACTTGTCCGAATAGCAAAATAATACATCAACTTATTACTCTGAATTTAAAAATTATAATTTCCTGGAGAAATGCAATGGACGTTTTATTATGACAAAAGTAATTATACTAACAGAAACCAAATTGGTCGGACTATAATTCTGTCAAATCGGCCTACATTATATTTTCTATCATGGAAACAGAAGTGACAGTACATCAATGTTTTGCTAACCTGCAAAATTGTCTTCAAACATTATATAAAGGTCAAGAAAAAAATTACTAAATTTTATGCCTACTAAAGTCAAACTTTTGCACAGTACTCCGGCTCTCTGTACAACAATAAAGAAGTTCACTGCAATAGGCGATTGCCAGGTAAAATTTTCTTATAATATTTTAAACACCTTTTAGTCCTGTTTATAAAAATTATAATTTTTTAAACTCGACTTTCAAAAGTTTAAAAAAACCTTAAATTTTTTAAAAAACAACAAGTTAACATATAAGATAAAGGGCAACTTGAAGTTACTTAAATAACTATGGTACACGTAGCGCAGCCAGAATTTTTTGATGTTACAGATAAGCCACTTTCAGGCATTGTGTAAATTTAAAACTTATGTATGTTTATACTTATCTCAAATGAAATCAATCTACAAATCTCTTAAAAAAATAAAGCTAATGAGCAAACATGATAAAGTGTTACAGGAGTATAGGATGGATGTTTTTGGCGTTTCAGGTATTGCGTAAACTGCGAACCTAAGTATATTACTTTAGTCAAATAGAAACACTAAAAGATTTTTAGATGAAGTATAAAATTTGTTGATAAATTCAAGGTTATTTTAAGGTGGTACTAGCCCGACAAATTTCAAAATTTTCAGATTTTTTTCTTTCTAAATTTGAAAAGTAGAACCATTGTAGATTTCAAAAATGTATAGTTTTACTATGTTTTTAAGTAATCTAGCGACAGAAAATGTTAATTTGGTAATATAATCTCAAAAAGAAGCCCTTAGCAACCGCTTAGCAACAATAGACAATGCTTACTTTTGGGCTAACTTTCCATAAATTTAATCAAACAATTACTTTCTATTATTATTTTACATTTCATATATATCTCTTTTGCTTTATATTAACTTTGCAAATACGTAAATTCCATTAATAATATTAAATTGAATTGTAGAGTGAGAAGGAAGTGAATTTATAACAGTGTATCAATAACAGCTTGTTATGATTATTTTATTGAATTTATTGCATTTATTTTTCACATTTTACTGCTTTATTCTTAGATGGGAATTAAAAAAAATAGCAAAAGAATAAAAAAAAATTATTTTCATGGAAATCAACATAAAATGTCTGATCAACAAAACATTTCACCTGAAAGTGCTTCTTATTCAAATATGTTTAGTAGTACTAATTGTACAAGTGCTAAAAAGTTGAACAAAGCAGTTAATTGTATTTGCAGTTCAGCTAAAAACAAACAGACATCTAACGACCTTAATTTTTTTATATTTATACATTTTGGCATTATGAAAGATTTATTTGAGGAGTTCTCACGCTGTTCTGAATGTAGCTCACCTGTTAAGCTTACACATAATAAGAATGAACACAAAGGGTTTTCACTTAAATTATTTATAAAATGTAGTGTTTGTTCAGCATGCAGGTTTTCTTATACTTCTCCTCAATATATACCTTTACAAAAAAGTAAAACTGTAAAAAAAGCACAAAAAATTAACTATCGCACAGTTATGGCTTTTCGCGAGATTGGCAAAGGTCATGCTGGAATTGCAACATTTACAACAATGATTAATATGCCATTTTCTATTGCATTTACTACTTATAAAAAAATTAATAAGACTCTTTATTGTGCTTATGAAAAATCTGCTGAAAAAAGTACCCAAAAAGCTGCTCATGAAGTGCGTCAAATAATTAAAATCAATGCGTGTGGCAATGATATTGTTGACTGTCATATTTCTATTGATGGAACATGGCAAAAAAGGGGTTATTCATCCCTGAATGGCGTGGTATCTGCAATTTCAAAGGATAATAAAAAGGTCTTAGACTATTACACTATGTCAAAATTTTGTAAATCTTGTGAGATTTGGTCAAAAAAAAAAAGGATCAGCTGGTTATGAACTTTGGAAAACAAGACATAAGTGTGCAATTAATCATCACGAATCATCTGATGCTATGGAGTCCGCTGGTGCTATTTTAATTTCTTGTTTTTCATAAAGTAAGTTTAACTTAAGGTACAGTCATTACATAGGAGATCGGGACACTAAAGCATACAGCAAAGTAAGGGAAGCAAGACCTTATGGAGAAACGTTGATACCAGAAAAACTAGAGTGTCTCGGTCATGTTCAAAAGAGACTTGGAACAAGACTTTACGTGCAATAAAAAAAAAAGAAAAGTTGAATGACAGTAAAACTCTCTCAGGTAAAGGAAGACTAACTGATGCAAGTATTAACTTAATGCAGAATTACTTTGGTATGGCTATTCGTTAGAATGATAAACTCTACCCTATGAAAAAAGCTGTACTTGCAGTTTTATGGCACTGCTGCGAAGGTGATGCAGCTACGCGTCATCAATTTTGTCCCAGAACCAATACTAGCTGGTGCAAATGGCAAAGGGATAAGATTACAGGACAATGCACTTATAAAAACAAGTTAAACTTACCAGTTGCTATAAAAGACCTATTACACCCAATATTTATGGAACTTAGTTCGGACAATCTTTTGTCAAAATGTTTACACAGCTATACCCAAAATCCTAATGAGTCTTTTAATCAAATAATCTGGGAAAAATGCCCCAAAACACTTTGTTTTCAAAAATGTTTTAGAGTTAGGTGTTTTCTCTGCAGTTATATCTTTTAATGGAGGTTACGTTTCCCATAAAAAAACATTTAAGCAACTTGGATTTCATTGTGGAAAATATTTCCTTCTCGGTGCAATTAAAAAAGACAAAAATCGCGTCATTCATATGGAAAGGAAGGAAAAAGAAGTGACAAAATCAAGAAGGAAAAAATTGAGAGGTATAAAAAAAGGATTTAGCAAGGATGACTCCTATGTGTCTGAATATTTTTAAAGATATATATTGTTAAAGTTGTTTTATTTTGTTTCCTTGCGTTTTCTCTGTTAACAGAGAAAAAGAGAGAGTTAAACTTTGAACAAGAATATCTTTTGAACTACTTGGAGATTATGGCTAAAATTTTCACAGATTGTTCATCAGGTTACTGTGAAGGGATTTGACCAAAAAGAGACTTTTATAGTTATCTGTTGTCGAGATATTGACATTAGCAGCCCAAATTTTACATAAAAAATTAAAAATTATTTTCAAAGTGCAGCCATTTTGATTCTGTAAAAGTTCTGATGGTGATTCTAGTCAAATCCCTCAATCAACATGTTGTTAACCTTTTTGCAAAATTTTAGCTTCACACACTGACTATTTCATGAGAAATCCTTGTTTAAAAATGTAATAAAAATTGTATATTTTTTGCTGACTCAGCATGTTTTCGAGTATACAAATACTTTTTATTATATTTACTCTAAATAATTTTTTAATGCACATAGTTAAAAAAAAAATTGCATCAAAATTAAATAAATTGACTGTTTTAATTTTTATGGGCTAGTACCACCTTAATACGCTAAGACTTATATATAAGGGTAGGTGAAGCAGACTTTTTGGAGCACTTTTGTTCCAAGAATTCAACTACTGCAAATCATGAAAGTTTTATATCACGAAGGTGTCTTATAAGAAACATTCTGCCTACGCTACTATATGCTATCCTTTATCTTTTCTATCCATTTGCTTTATTTTAAAAGGAAATTTGAAGATTGTTTTAAAGAAGGACGCGTTAGATCTCTGTCGTAGAGTAATCAGATATTCTTGCCTAATTGTAGCAACATAGCGTATTTGTATTCGATTGTAGTATAAATCAATTCAGTCAGGTTTAAGGATAAAATAATCCCTAAAAACCAATTGCAATCATGTCGTATTAAAATTGCAGTATTTAATGTTCATTTATTAACATATGTGTAAGTAAAACCAACACATAGAATTTAAATTTAGTAAGTAAAAACCAATATGACATTAAAAAAAAAAAAAAAATTCGCCTAAAAGTTGCAATAAAGTTATATGTTAACAACATGTATCGCTCCTATTCAAACGACCGATACATGTTGTTAAACACGATATATCGTGTATTCCAGCAATAAATCGTATCCCAACGGTCGAAATTTTGCATCGTGCGTTTAACGCATTTTTACAAATACTTAAAATTGAAGAAACTAAATAAAAAATTATTTTCCCCAGACTTTTATTACGTTAAGTTCCTTTAAACTGCTCTTTTAAATATGTTTACTTAAATAAGCTTACAAAATGTCTTTTAAATACAAATTTATGAAAATTGCAAAAACAAAAAAAAAATTTCACTTTCAGTTAACGTGATGTTTAGAACCGTGTCATAACATTAAATTATATTTCAGCAAAAAAATGCATATAATCTTGCAAAAAAAAAAAATTTAAATTGCCATAACAACTATTATTGACAAACCACAAAATAAACTCATATATCCTTGATGGGCGGACATAACAGTATAAAAGCATTTTTGACCATTTAACGATTTATATGAGAAAATGTGTCTTGTGTATGCCGGCATCAGTTGTATTAACAGTATAGTTACACCATTCGGTTCAAACAGAATAAAAGTAATAACCCATTTCTCAAAATATGACTTCTGTAGCAAAATAATTGGGTTCATAATAATGTTTTTTTGCTATCCTAAAAAGTTACACTTTTGCAGTTATACTCTGATGTCCGCCCATCAAAGATATTTGAAAAAATAAAATAAAATTCAACTCTCCATTATAGTTTGAAAAATGATAATTGCAATTTTACGTATGATGCAAAGGTTTTGTTAAACATTGTTTTTTATTGTTATGTTACCACAAAACACCCTGATTAATTCGCTGCTGGATTGGTCTAAAATTATCACACATTAGATCACCATTAAGATTTGAGTGAAGTTCTCGTAATGTTTGTAACTAAATATAATATATTTTTTTTAAAAACAAATTATTTTACAATAATTAATCTATTATTATTTATTACTATCATTTTATATATGTTTGAATCAATTATTAGAAAATGTTGAATAAAGTATTTTTATTATTTATAACTTATTTACAATTAAACGATCAATTTATTTAAACATATATTTTATTCTTTATGATTTTTATATTTTATTTAGTTTAAGAAGTTATTAATAAAATAAAATTTTACTTAACGCTAGAAAAAAAAAAAAAAAAAAAACTTACAAATGTAGAAGGTACTTTAAGTTTGCAACAGTCAGCCAAAACAAACCAATCTACAGACTGAAGGCAGGGGGGCACTGATATTAAACCACTATATTTATAGAAATACGGATGTCCAGTTTTAATATCATCTGGTAGAAGACCTTTAAAGAGTTTTTCCAAATCATCTGTAATTTTTACTTTAGCTAAAAAGATAAAAATTTTTGTATTAAGAATTTAGAAATATAAGAACTTAACATTGAAATTTTAGATTCTTCTATCAACTACCAAAATAGTTTGTATTTTAAAACCTGGTGACTCTGGATACTCGGCATTAAATAAAAAATTAGTCAATTCAATATAAGTTTTTTAAGGTTTGCAGCATAAGTAAACTGGAAAACAATTCAGGTATTTGTACCTTAAAATGTAGTCGATGTTTTGAATACTCTATTTTTTCAGTAGCTGAAATCTATTGAAACAAAAGGAAAATCTTAAGAATCCTTAATGATCCTTAAAATTTCTTGGAGGTTAGTTGTTGTACTTACATTTTGTAAACAACCATCACAGCAAAATAAAGCTAAATTTAAGATTTGAACATTAAAATGTAAGTATTGATGGCAACATTTTTTGTTTAAAATGTTGTCAATTTCATAATAGATATATGTTAAATTTACGCAACAGATAACATAAATGCCGTTCCGATTTTTGGCCGTAGGTTTTTTGTACCTCAAAATGCAGGTCAGTACTTTTAAAGAATACTAAAATTATAACTTAATTTACTCCAAATGCATTTTAATCTTGTTTTTACAATTAAAATATATTAAAATGAGACCAAAGTTCGATCTAAAAAACATAATATTAAGCTTACAGAAAAAAAACAGAATTAAATGAAAAAATTAGAGTAAACACTGCAGATAATTAAAAAAACTTTCAAATCGGTTAAATAAGCAAAGAGGGGAAGGGGGGGGGGGGATTAAGACGATTACTCCCTCCCCTCCCCTTATATGTTAACATATACAACACAACCTGCTGCTTGAAAACAAACGGAGTAAATTGAGCCAAATAGGAAATCTGTTTAAAATAATATGATCATTAACCCTAAAGACGATTTATTGGAAAATAAAATAAGAATTCCCAGAGCGTCTCCCAGGTGACTTTAAAACTTTTTCAGTGCTGATTAATAGTGCTATTAAAAAAGATAATCGTAACAAAATAACTAATATAACTGTTGAGTTTTTAAAAAGTTTGACTCAATTAGGTATCTCTGTTTATTGCTTAAAAATTCAAATTGGTGCTATTGTAACTTTTCTTAAAAATTTAGATCTTAAAGCAACTTTGCATCAGAACGAAACAGATGGTGCATGCACAACAAAGTTTTGATGACGAGTTCTAATTGATGTTTCTATTGGCAACAGGAAATGTTTCACCAGATTCTGAAAAATACTTTTATAACAGCAACTAAGAAATCATCAATATAAAATGTTGATTAGAGAAAAATCTTTATGAAGGTAGATGTTTAAGATTAGGGTTAGGGTTGCAATGTCTTAACTTATCCAGAGTCACAAAGGCACACCCTGCCTAGAACAACAAAATTTCCAAGCTGCAAGTAACTACACTGCACACGTAACAAGTAAAAATACAGAACACGAAGGAAAACAACTGGAAATGTTGCCAGAAAGATTCTAGTTTTAATGTAAAACAAAAGGTAATAACAGAATATGTATTAAATCAAACAGGCAGCAAGTTAGATAAAAAAATCCAGCCTCATTTCACAAATATAAAAACATTATTAAAATTATGAAATGCAAAAAAATGAATGTTTAATAATACTAGCAGATTTGTTGGAGCTTAACTGCAACGTACCAATAAAAAATCTTGCTTCTGAAAGAATTATATTAGTACCCAATGAGGCATACAATATTTTGCTCTTGGCTGGAAGCTGGTGGAAATGAATAGTTCATCTAGCTTGAAATTGTAAATTGAATTGAAATTGTCATTCATCTAGTTTGAGTTGAGTGTTAAAAGAAATAAAAGCTATTAATAAGCGCCACGGATACTTGAGGAAAAAGGTAATGAATGATAAGTTGTTATCTGGAGTGAGTTTAAAATATCTTTACAGCTCAATAAAAAATAATAATTAAAAAAAAAATTGAAGTAATGCTAATTTTTGTTTTTTTACTCATTTTCTATAATTCCTTTTTGTTACCCCTCTAACCGGCTTGTATGCATTCCATATCAAATTCAGTTAATTGTTTTTTTTTTATTATGGATATTTAGTTATCACCATTATTTCTTCTATTCAATCTGCTGTATATTTCTCATAGTTTGCCGAAAATCTATCATTTCTCATAGTTTGCCAAAAAAAATTGGGAAAAGCACCAGCAATTTTTACCAATTTAAAAAAAAAAAAAATTATTAAGAAGAGTACCTTGATTTAACCCTAAAAGAATTATGTGCAAAGTCTATCTAATGAAGAAAAATGGTTCATGTTATTCTTTTAACCAAAAATAATGAGTTCTTTTATCTGTAATATATTTGAAAGTAATACACTTCCATTTCCAATTTTCAGAATTAACTCTACTGCAACAGTTTCATTTATAGCAATGAAGAGGGTGGCCACTCAAATTTGAAAACAAAATTCCATGACTTTTCCATGACTCTTCATAAATTTTCATGATAACTTAATTGGGTAAAATGTCCAATGCTTGCCATGCACTTAGGCTTTGCCACTTGGTCACTAAAAAACATGCAGACCAACCTCTAATTGCTAGAAAGTTTCGAATTTATGTGCAAAAAAAGTAAATTCATATCTTTTTTAAAAAGTTGTTAGACAAGACATAGTTTTTATTTGGAAAAATTGTTTACATTATAGACCATTCCAAATGCTCAAATATGTGCATTAAATTGAGAAAACAATAAATTTGTTTAAAATTATATTTTTTGTAAAATTTTGTAACTGTAAGATTTTTTAAAACCTAACTCATTTACCTTCATCACTGCAACTTTTTACCTTCTACTTAAAATGAAAACTTTGGAGATAAGCATTTTTGAGATAAAAATAAAATGGTTTAAAAAAAAAATCATTTTTTAAAAATGAATTTGGTAAAATGCTGCAAATTAAAGTCTTTATTTTAAACCTTACGAATTATATATAGTTTAGTATAGCCACTATAATGTGTTTTTGAGATAATGAATGAGATATTTATAAAAATAAAATAAAATAGTGTGGCAAACTCAAAATTTTTATGTCAGTTTTATAGAAATATTCAAATTTCTTTTTATATACTATTAAAAAAACCCAGCAAAAATCAACTCATATCTTTCTGATCCCTCGCATTAAAACAACAATTTTCAAAGTTTTAGAACAATTATCGTTTTTTTTGGAACGTTTTGAGTAAATAAATATTTTTATTTACTCAAAACGCTCCAAAGAAAAAACGATTATTGTTCTAAAAACGTTTGCAATATTTTAAAAACTTGTAGAAACAAATAAAAATCATTAAAAAAAAAGTTCTATGAAATTCAATAAAAAATTAGGAATTGCATAAATTTTTCCATGACCTAATAAAATTCCATGACATTTCTATAATTTCCATGACAAATGGCAACTCAGCATAAAATTTTTTATCTACAATTAGTATTAAAGTAGCCGTAGCGCAATTGTTAGAGCGCTAGTTTTAAAGTCTAATGATGCGGGGTTCCTGCTTGCCACAATGCCTACACTTAGATCTGCTTGCAGGACTTGGAAAACCAAATAAAACTCTTAATCCTCTTCTGTTTTCGGTGAGAGGGGAGAAGGGAGTGAAGAGGGGAGAAGGGAGTGAAGAGGGGAGAAGGGAGTGAGAGGGCAGAAGGGAGTGTGAAACCTTTAAAACAAATATTTAGTATTTTAGTATTTTTGAAACACTAAAATATCATTTGATAAATATTAAATGCTGTTGATTAACATAAATTTAATTCACAAAAAGTAAAAATGTTAAATAACTTATACTAATCTTATTTTAAGTTTGTGAAGAATTTTTAAGAAATTTTGTGAAGAAATATTTTTGGATATTACCGCTGTCAGATTTTGACAAAATTAAGTGAGAAATTTTTGCCTAAATAATAAAGGGATGATTATTTCCATTTGAAAAAGCTAACAAAAACAAAAAGCCATTAAAGAAAAAAAGTTAAGAATTTTAAAGTTTAATTCTTATCATTTGGTAAAACAATTAAACTAAAACAAAGCATATATATGTATAATAATATTTGTACAATAAATAAATCTTCTAAATTAACTTTAAATTTAAATTTTTGTAATATAAGGAGTCTTCCATAAAATGCATATGCATTTATGGGGGAAGGAAGAAGAGGAAGAGAAGGGAGTGGGATACAATGAAAACATTTGCATTGGTACATTTTTACAAAAAATGTAGAAATGCAGATGTTTTTGGTATGTTTTTGTTTATCTAATAACCCCCACTCCTATAAAAGGCATTATTAAAAACAGCAATGCGCATGCTTTTTCCCAAAAACATACACATTGTTGTCTTTACTACCGCTTTTCCTGGGAGGGGTGTATTAAAAACAGCCTGTATGTACGCAGTTTTATCTTTTGTTCTCTATCTCTCCTAAAACTTGATTTCATTTTTTTTTTTAACAAAAGAAGTGAATTTTTTGTGAGCCTAAAAATCAGTATTATGTTATATTAACACAGGGTTGTCCAGCATACAGATTTGTAGAAAAGGGGAGGGGATTATGAGTTTGAGTAAATTTATAAATTGTTTTTTGTTTACCTTTTTATACTTTAGTATATAAGTATTCTTTGTAAACAATTGTTTTATATTTTTCTAGTTCATGATAGAACTTGCAGAACTAAAGCAATTAAAAGAAATTTTGTGACTTGCTCTAGTCATTTGTGACTTGCTCTAGTCATTTGTGACTTGCTCTAGTCATTTGTGACTTGCTCTAGTCATTTGTGACTTGCTCTAGTCATTTGTGACTTGCTCTAGTCATTTGTGATTTGCTCTAGTCATTTGTGACTTGCTCTAGTCATTTGTGACTTGCTCTAGTCATTTGTGACTTGCTCTAGTCATTTTGAAAAAGAATTGATAAAATTTTAACATTAAAATTGTGTACAAGTTGGCAAAATCAATATAAAGAATAAAAAAAAGATTCAATACAAATGGATGTTAAGTAGACAAATTTGAACACGAAAATTAAAAAAATTAAAAAGGCTTGCATTTAAAACATTGAGCTTACTATGTTTAAGGCTTTGTGTTACAATCATTTGTAATACTTTTCAACTTTTGTTTGTATGTGACTACTTAAAAAATATCTTCGGTAGATAGATCTTAAATGACTCAATTTATTTAAAGTTTAAATTTAATTTTTTAAATTAAAATAAATCTTTTTTTTATATATATTTTTTAATGCTTCAAGTAGACCAAACAGTCTTATCACAGAGCACTGCAAAATAGCATTTAACTTGAATGTTTATGCCTTCTCCTTTAATAATGGCACAAAATATTTGTATTGAACCCTAGATCTATTGCTTTGAAAGCACAAGCTTAAACCATGCTACAAATGCTACTATCTAAAACTTTCCTTTTTCAAAAACAATCAAAATATAAAAAAAAAAATTGTTGTCATATTTCATATTCAACTTGTAGGCAAAAGAAGGTGAAATGTAAACAATTTTATTTTTAAATCAAAACAAAAAAAGTTTGAAAATGTTGTATATTTTAAGTTTATTAAATTGCCATTTAGCAGCACTCAATACTAGTAATTTTTAATAGAAGTTTTTATGAACAGACCAAATTAGTTATTTTAGTTGCATTTATGCTTCATCAAAAGTTGCTTAACATCGATTGCAATAAAATAAGAGTACAGGTTTTTCTAACATAATTAGTTTAACTAATAATGCTGCAAATTAACATTATTAAATAACAATATATTACCGTCAATCTTGTTACCCATCGTCTTTATTGCTTCATTTAATACATCAAAAGTTATTAACGCGTTATCATGTAAATCACCTTCTTCCTATAAGCAAGCAATTTTTATTATAATACTTTTTTGATTAATATGTTAAAATTTTAGTGAAAACTTAATAAAAAACTTAAAATAATAAAAATCATTCATAAGCTATAAATTAGTTCTTTGTGCTAAAAATTTGAAAAATTCAAAAAAAGATTTACTAATAAAACAGCAACGATAGCTAATCTGCTTTCAACTTGGTCTTTTTTTACACCAGATACTTCAGCGCCATTATCCCAAAACAAAAATTGTACCTATAATTATAAATTGTATTAAACTTCTTTTTTAATATTCATTAAAAGTAATTTTTTTTCAGATTTTACTCTAAAAATAACTTATATATACTTCTAAAGGAAATTTTTTGCCATCAATTTGATGTTCAGATCCTCTATCTGACTCGCATCCGAAGCGAAAGTAAACTTCTTTTAAAAAATAACTATTTTTAAGACCAGGTGCTTTCAATTTAATTAGTTTATCATGAATTACCAGCTTGAGATAGTTTCGAAAATTATCTATTAAAACATCTCTATAAGTTGTTTCAGCTGGTGAAAAATCTATAGTAACAGGACTCCAATCAGCCATCCTTGTTGCCTCATGAGTATTAATATTTAATGGTGATTGTCTTTGATTTGGAGAACAGCTTGGGAACATTTTAAACCAGTTTTGTGGTCCTATGTGTAAAATAGTTTGGTCAAGAATACAATTTGTTGCATAGAAATATTACTTATCTTATCTATTTAAAATATAGCAAACAAAAGTTACCTAATCGATCATCTTTGTAAGAAAAACCATCCAAAAGTCTAGCTGGACTTTTATGTATTTTTTGAATACCTATAAATGTGAATTGTAAAAGAAATAAACAGCAAAACAAACAAAAAAAAGTAACTTAAAAAAACTATTGAATACCTATTATAGTTGATAGTATTCAATAATAAATCATAAATTTAAGTGAACAGATTTACCTTATTTTAAAAAACTCGTTAAATAATTATTTAGCTTTCATTTTCATCTATCTTGGGTCCCTAGTTTTTCAATTTAAATCTTTGTATATGTATATATATATATATATATATATATATATATATATATATATATATATATATATGTATGTATACACTTCCTTATGTTGGTAATATATCTGTTCAAACAAAAAAGAGCCTAAGCTCTATCATTAAAAAACATTGTAAACCTATAAAATTTAATTTAATTTTTTACCTCCTTTAAAATTTTTTATATGTTTTCACAAACAATCCTCTTCCTGTAGAGTTCAAATCATCTGTTGTTTATAAATTTGTATGCGCAGCATGTAGCTCCTGTTATATAGACAAAACTTCTGGCGTCCTTAAAACACAAATGATTGAACACTACAGGAGAGATAAATACTTGCACATATCAAAACATCTCCATGCTAACAATACTTGTTTTAATAATTGTAATGACTGTTTCTCGATATTGGATTGTGCCTTCAACAAATTTGAGCTTAAGATTAAGAAAAGTTTGTTCATTGAATGGAAAAATCCAGATATGAACACACAGTTAAGCCATTATAAAATATCAATTTTCACATAAAAGTTACCACTTTACTAGTCGTTAACCTTTTGTTAAACAATTTAATAACTTTGTTATTGTATATTTTTTTGCTATTGCCTATTTTGTCGCAATTATTAAAAAAATAAATTGTAATTTATATTTTATTACCTTATAATATTTGTATATAAAATTAATTAAGTTTTTTTTAACCTAACTGAAGATGACTATAAAATAGTTGAAACATGTATTGTAATTTTGCTTGTAAAAAAAAAAAAGGTTTTTATTGATAAGTGGAAAAATTATTTCTCTTATTTCTCAATTGTTTTATATAAAACAAAATAAAACATTTTTAGAGTTTTAAATGAGTTCTATATACATAATACCCTCCAGTAGGAATAAATGAGTGCTTGAGCAGTGAACCGCCCATCTAAAACGGATTTGGTAGGCAACGCAAGTGAAAAGTATTTTTACAAGCTTTCTTGATTTGATATTTAGATTAGAAAGCATGGATAGATTAAAATTGATTACATTTTAGTAATAGTTTTGTATCATATCATCAATACATTAAATTAAAAAAAAAAATTATCAACAGCAGTTGTTTTTCTGACATTTATTTAAGCATCTTAAAATTTTCTAAAAAAACTCTTAAATACAACGTTGCAAACATTACCCAAATTCTTAAAACTCAATTTGAATAGAGTTTAAACATTTTTTTAAAAGTATTTGATCGCTTTTTGATAGTGTAACATTTCATCATATTTTCATATTTAAAAAGTTCTTTTGTTACTCTTCTTCTTTGTGAAATATTTTTTTTCAATTTGAAAAGTTTGAAAATTGCACTGAAATAACTCGAAGCGAGAAAGCAAATAGTTATAAAAAAAGACTTTTTAAATTAAAACTTGAATAAATGAGCCCAATACTTTTAAAATTGTTTTTGTGCAGCGTAAATCAAATTTAAACAAACATTTTTTATTACTGTTTATTAAAGAATGGTATTTTATAAAAATATAGTGTATTAAAAAGTATATTTATATTTAAAAATTTTCAATTAAAAATATAAAACTTAAAAAATTTCTTGAAAGGTTTTTAGTTCCTTATTTATAAAAAGAGAGTTTCACATTTGGCCATTATATATCCTTTTATTTTAACTTCATGGTAAGGCACTCTTAAATCCTTGATCCCTAAAAATGCATATATCTGCCTAATCAGTTTTAAGATTTAAACTTGTTAAATTAGATAATAATTTGATTCAATCATTAGGGTTACCAACCATACTCTTTAAAGAGTACATGTACGCGTTTTGAACAAGTAAAATTACTTACTCTTAATTTTTCTAAATTTTTTTCTAAAAATTATATAAATGTATTCTTTTTTAAAAAAATTTCAGATAATATGAAATTAAAAAAAAAACTTAAAAATAATAAATATCTTTAATTTTGGTGAAAGCAGAAATAATAAATAAAATAATAAATATCTTTAATTTTGGTGAAAGCAGAAAACCATTTTAGTTTAACTGTCGATTGCAATTTGATTTGTTTGATATTCAATTTTTAAAAATATCTTTACATCTTACAAGATATGTTTTATTTTTTTTTTGCTAATTCAGTGCACAATGCAAATGCTGAAAGAATCTTCAGCATGATGAAGAGTATTTTGACTGATGATATAAATATACTATTTTCAGAACCAATAAAAAAACTTGCTTATGATACAATTCAATTTCAAAAATCTTAATTGCAAATAACTTTTTAAATACTGTGTGAATTTTAAATACTGTGTGATAATAAACCTTTAAACAAAGTTATAAGCAAAACCAAATATAACTTCAATAAATTGTTTTTAATTCATTTTACTTTGTTTCAATAAGTAGATTTTTGTTTACATTGTTTAAAGTGATTTTTAAAATAAACGTATTCCAAAATTTACATAAATTTACAATTGAAATTGAAATGTAAATAACTTAAAAGATGTGCATAGCAACTTATTTTAGTTGTTGATGTTTTTATAGTGCATTTTATCTTAAAATTAGAAATATTAAGATAAAATGCACTATTTTTCGAAATTGACAATTGTTACCCCTACCACCCCTACCAACTTCGAAACCAGTGTCAGTGGCCCTGAAGTGTACTCTTTTCAGGCAGAAACCAGTTACCCAGTTGGTAACCCTATCAATCATATAATTGGATATTAAGCTTTTTTCATCTTTGTAAGTTAAATTTTATTACACGTTCCAGTTTTTAACATTTTAAACTTTGTTCAATTTTTAATAAATGTTGATCTAATTGACTAAAGATTGAATAAAAAATGATACATTCAGCATCACTAACATTGAAGGAAATATTGGTTAAATAACATTGAAGGAAATGTTGGTTAGGTTTTTTGATTATTTTATTTTTATATTTTATATAGTTTTTTATATTTAAACAAACAATCATTAATTCAAAACATTAAGTATTTAATAACAAAGTTTTTATTACTCTTGTTACAAGTTGTGTAGTTATCAATATTTATATAAATATGTTATCAATATTACAATAAATAAATATTAATAACATGCTGTGAATTTGATTAAATTTTAGGAAAGTAAACAAAAAACAGAATGTAATAGTTATAACAGTGCATGGTATTTTTATATGGTATGGTTAATAACGTATTGATCATCAACGCTTTATTAAGGCGTTGATGTAATCAATTAGCTTGATGTGTGTTGATGTAATCTTTGAATCTAAGACGCTAAAGAGACTTTTTTCTTTCCTAAAGTGGAAAGATGTTACATTTTAAGTTTTTCTTTTAAATTTAATAAACATGGTAAAAATTCTAATATCTTTAAATACAACATTCAAATTATTGACTTTAAAACCTTTAAATTGACACAAAAAATGTATGTAAGTAATTTATTGTCACAATGCATTTTACAATTAAACTCTTAACAAATGCACCTTCAAACTTTACACTTATATCATGTTACATTTAACCTTTTAACCATGTTACATTTAACCTTTTAACCATGTTATATTTAACCTTAACGCTTATATCACATAAAGTAAATTACAAACTTTACACTTATATCATGTTATATTTATCCTATTATCCATGTTATATTTAATCTTTACACTAACCATGTTACGTATAACCTTTTAACCATGTTATATTTAAACTTATCGCATATATCACATAAAGCAAATTAAAAACTTTAGACTTTAATAACTTTTATATCATGAATATGTTTATTAAGTTGTATTGTGATTAACTAAATTAATATTTAAGTTTATAAGAAAGTTTAGTGTCTCTTTTTTCAACTTTCTCTTTAAAGATAATAAGAACACAATAAAATCCTTAGACAATATTGTTTATGTAGACATATACTTTAAAATTGTTTTTAATTGTAATTAAATCTCTAAATGCATAAATCAAACTAGGATGAATTTACAAGTTCAGCTTGCAAAAATGCAATCAACACAAATACATAGCTTTATTATACTGCTGGAACATGAAGGTTGTAGAGATGGTTGTAGAAGTTGTCATATTTGAATTATAGATTAGCAGAGTTCAAAAATCTGAATCTTGATATCAAAAAAGTTAACTGGGATGTTTTGCTTATTTCTAAAAACACAACACAACATTATGAAATTTTTCTCATTGAGTACAACCGTTTATGCAATAATGGATACCTCATAGTAATATATTTTCACTAAGTTCAACTCCCATGAATGAATAATCAGTTGTAATATTTTTTGCAAAAAATTATGGATTTTAGTCCAGCAAATCAGATCCCGAGTTATACCAGTTCTCAATAAATATAGGCAGGTTTGCAATCAAGTTAAAAGAAACTTTGAAAACTCAATAGTTTACAACAATTCAAAGAAATTACTTTTTAGCAACATAAAAAGCAAAAAAAAAAGAAAAAAGCAAATTAGTGCTATGGATGATTTTAATAGTGATAGTATCACTTTAGGTCCCGATATGCTCAGGTTCATTTTAAAAATTGCAAGTCATAGCAAACTTGACCAATACAAAGCTCCAGGCCAAATCTATAAACAAACAAATTCTATTATTTCCAAAAATACTCTGACTATGCAAAATATCATTCTAGAATATTCTGTCTTAAAGATTGTATTAAGTTATCATTGAGATTTCTAGCTATTTTATTTTTATTCTATTTCTATTGTTATTAAAAATACGTTATCAAAGGAACTATTTAATACTATTGCTCATTCACATTTTAAACTTTTATTAATTGTTTACAAAAATAGAAGTTTTGAAATGTATACTTTTTAAATTATCAAAGTTTTGTAAAGTTTATTTTTAAGTTTAAGGTTTAATATAAAGATTTTAGTAGTTTATTATTATTTTTTAACATATAAAGTAATTTTTAAGTAAATGTAATTTGATGTTTTTATGTTAATGTATATCTTTTGAAGCAATTAGTACGATTGATTTTGTAAACAAAAAGACTTTTAACAACGATTACGTTTTCAATGAAATTATTAATAATAATCAAAGTTATTAAAATTAATTACAAATGAGCATGCAAGAATAAACTTTGCAAACTTCGTGAAGCATTAAATAGTCATTAAAAACATGTTACCTTATCATTTATTAAACAATTCAACTAGCGTTAGTTTTATTAGAATCAAAAGTATATAAATAAAAAAAATTATATTATACTATTTACCCTATACTCGAAACATTTGTGTCTTTGTTAAACAATCATTAATAGTAAGTCGTTACTTTATATAAAAAATGTTGCATAACAAAGTATAAAAAAACATTAGTTCTAGATATAGTTTATTCTGTTTCAAGTTTTTATTTAGTGCTAAAAATTATTTACCTTTCAATGTCCGTACTGTGGGGGAAGGGGGGAAGGTCTTTTTATATTACCAATTACTCATTGCTTTATAAAAATTTTGATTTAAAAATTGAGCAAAATATGTTTGCTATTCTAAACCACCTTTTTTTTCAAAAACTACCCCACTTATAAAATTATAAGGGCCTACTTTCTTTGTTAAGTTTTTTTGTAATTGTCTCTCATAGGTTCAGTAATCTTTCTTAGCGTTTTTTTTGTGTAGAAATGTTCTAAAATCAACTAAAGAGCCATGGCCAAATTGTTGCAACTAAATATTATATGCGGGGTCAGGAATCAAGCGCGATCGCACCAAACCTGTTAATATTATTATTAAAGACTAAAAAAATAGAAACAAAAACTTCTAAAAAAAAATTTGCTTTTTGTTTATTTCTTTTTTCCTATAATAAAATAAAATAGCAACTAAAGATCAAAAGTTTATTTAATCAAAAAATAAACTTGGGAAAAAAGGTAGTGAAATCAGAAACCATCTTCAAATACAATTTTAGTATTATATAAAGAAATATTAGAAAAAATATACATGCTACTTTCTTTTTATCCAACATAATGTTATTTTTTAACTCATAAAATAATTTCAAGGCTTTTTTACTTCTACTTAATTAGAATTTTAAGATGAAAACATTAAATTACACGGATTTCAAAAAACGAATTTTTCATACTAATCATTGTCTTTAAATTGGATTTCATAATAAAATATTTTTTAAATCTAATTATAATTAATTATTATAATATAATAATATTAAATCTAATTATATTTTTTTATTTTTTAAAAGTTTGGTTAGTAGCCAAACAAGTTCATCAAGTTACGGGATGTAATTACTTTTAAATTTATTGTCCTGATGAAAAAATGAACTAGCTAAAATAAACAGAAAACAGGTTATTTACTATTGCACTTAAAAATATTTGAAAAATAAAATTTTTTTCTATTTTTAATATAAAAGCAAAAGAAAAACAACAAGTAATAGATATTTTTCTGGAGCCCTTTCTGCCACAACTTTATCAAAAAAAGGTCTAGAATTGTCCCTAGACTAACAAACAATTATTTTTTAAACATTATGTTAAACAATACCTAAAAATTAAATATTTTGTTTAAATAATATTATTGACAATGGTAAAATAAAAATGTTATGTAACATATATTAATTGCAATATATGTTACATCAACAAAAACAATAATAAAAATATATTAATAATAACATAACAATAATATCTAATTTCCAGGTAGAGGAAAAGACATGTAATCTGAGCTAAAAACTCTTGGAGTTATCCTTTGTAAAGCTCTAATAGCACTCATTGATGGAAGGTGACAAAATCGATGTGGTTCATTCCACACTTAACGGTCCAATTTTCGAAATAACCTCAACTCGACCATATTAGATTTTGATAAAATTTTGTCAGTATGTAGCTAAACATGTTTTATGAACATTGACAAAGTTTCAGGTCAAAATGATTGTTATTTTGGATTTTGTAGTACTTTTTGTAAGGCTTACCCAAATTTCAATAATAGTCATAAGCTAAAAATTGAATTTTTGGAATCTTATATTTTTTCAATGAAAAGGTAATATATCTTAAAAACATGGATTCTTCGTAAAGATACAGATTGCAAGTTATTTAATACAACTTTTATATTATGCCTAGAATTTAGTTTGTATTTAACAAATTGTGTCAAAAAATCAACACCATAATTTTTTATTGTTTTTTTGAAGTCATATCTCCAGAACAAAAAGTTTTTCAGTATTGTTATTTTTTCTGAAAGTTCTATGTACTAATATAACATATGGAGCAACAACCAGTTTTTTAAAAATTGCCCACATTGAGTTATTATGAAACCAATATGGCGACAAAAGTAAAATACCCTAAAATATTATGTATTTGAAGCCCTAAAACTTAATTCAGGCAAATTTTTTTATTTTTTTAATTGCATTAATGAAAAGAGCTTATTTCACACTTTTAAAAACAATGAAAATCATTTTGGAGAGATTTTTCCTATGAAATAAAACCATCTAGTTTTTATGAGTTAAGTTAGGTCTACAAAGTCTTTGATATTTTAAAAGCAATTTTAGGGTCTGTAAATTAACTTGCCGTGTAGACCTAATTTCAGTAAGTAAGTATACTTTTATTCTATGGACAAATTTCTCTAGTTTATCACTAAAATTGAATAGAATTATTTGAAGACAAAAATTAGAATTGAAAATAAAATAAGAGCTAATTTAAATATATCTACATCCTGACAAAACTTAGGTAAATGTTGTATTGGAAAATTTGACATTAGTTTATGTGATTTAAATACTTATTCTAGAAAAAAGGGTTTTGATGACTTTTGCTCAGAATATTTGATCGAGGAACTGAATTTGATTGTCAGGCAAACTTTTAATTAAATTAAAAGTATGACTTAAATTTGTTTTCACCACAAATCACTGCTGTTGGTTTAATACACACATTTACAGCGCTATTGTTTAAATCCTTTTGGTAAGGCCAATTGTTGCTCAGTAAAAGGTTGAGATGTATTGACCTAGAAACTGAAGATTGTCTTATAAAGTTAACAAATAAAGTCATTTGTTCAGGTCAAAAGCTAGTGGTTTCTCACCGAATAATAATGTTTTACCACTAAGTAGTGCAGTGTGGAGTGTGAGAATTGCATTGATTGGTTAGTTTATAAAATCAAAAAGTTTTTTACAATTTTTGACAAGGGGAAGGAGGGGAGGGGGTCTAGAGATCAAGAAAAGTTGACGTCAACAATGTTATTTTTTTAAATAAATTTAGTTACTAAAATAAAAAAGGAAAAAAAGCAGCATTTGAAATCTTGTGTTACATACTCACTTAACCTTTAGTATTTTATTGACATTAACTATATTTCTATTTTTTTAAATAGTGTTTCAAAAAGTGCTTTAAAAATACTACACACATACAGAACTAAATAAGCAAATACGAGATGTTTACTTATAACACTATTTACTCGTGACACTATTTACTTGTAACGCTATTTACTTCTAACACTATTTATTTGTAACACTATTTACTAGTAACACTATTACTTTTTTCAAAGTTTGTGTTTGTTAGTCTGCTGTAAAAACAAATAAAGATTTATGTAAGTACATAGTCTCCAATATATTATTTAAACGTTTATATCAGAGGTCGGCAACCTGCTGCTTGCAAGCCAAATTTGATTTTAAAATTTCAATGTTAAAATGCAGCTCTTGAGCTCCATGAACAAATACTATTATAATATTGAAAACAAGATGTTAATAGTTCTTTAAAAACTGGAAAGTATTTATAGATTATAAATTTTGGCTCTAAAGTTAAAGTAGGGAAATTGGTACATTCACGGATTTTGACTCTGCACTGTACATAAATTATGATAAATATTTAATACTATCTAGGACTAGGGCTATTGACAGGTACACAGGCACCCATCCGTTGCTTACAAACTGGGTAGCATTATTTATTTCTACCTATTATCCCAAATTAACTAAATGCTACCATTATATATGCTATATATATATATATAATATATATATATATATATATATATATATATATATATATATATATATATATATATATATATTTTTTTTTTTTTTTTTAAAGTTTTAAATTATAAATTGTAATATAACATCTTAAAAATATAAACTTGTTATTTGAAAAAAAAACTTGAAGATCTTGTCAAAGTTTTAATAGTTACAATTTCTTTATCATAGTAAGAATTTAGGAAAAAATCAAGGAATATTCTCCTCCATCAAAGTTTTGATGTTTCTCTTTGTTCTCTTAAATTCCATAACTGGAACAATTTTTTAATCATATTGTCATAATATTGACTTGCAGTAAGGTCTTCAATAGGTTGTGTGAATTTAATTTTTTTACATTTTTTCATGCACTGGAAAAAGTTTAAACAACAAGTGTTACATGTAGCAACCACTTTTACTTTGAAGCCCTTTTTGTTTGCTTAATTGTAATTTGAAATGCTTACATATATTAAAAATAAGTTTATTAATTAAATGTTGAATTAAAAATTTTTTAAAATTATTCTCAAGGAAAGGGTGATAAATAATTGTTGATGTAATTTCAAAAGGGAGCAGAGGGGTGGGGGTTCTGAAAGTTTGACAAGTTTTTAACAAGGAGTTGGTAAAAATTGCGAGAAATTTGTTGACATATTAATGGACTGCCCCTTAAAAATGAAATAAATATAGAATCAAAATACGAAAAAATCTTAAAACTAAATTATCTCAAAAAACTTACTTATTTGCAGTATGAGCCACTTTAAATAATGCGCTAAACACTTTGCTGATTTGTTTATTTTTCTGAAATAACTCAAGCAAATATTAAAAATATATTTTTTGAATATCAAAATATTTTGATTTGTTGTAGAACCGGCTTTGTTTTTAATGAAGTATGATAAATCCTTATGTTTAGTACAAAATCGTAAAATTTAAAAAGTCTATATATTGACCTAATTTTTTTCGTTCATAGAAAAAATCTCTCTAACATGATTTTTATTGTTTCTAGAAGTGTAAAATAAGCTCTTTTGACTGATGCAGTTGAAAAAACAAAAATAGATTTGCCCACATTATGTTTTAGGGCTTCAAATACATGTTATTTTAGGGTATTTTACTTTTGTCGCCATATTGGTTCCATAATAACTCAACATGGGCAATTTTAAAAAAGGCTGATTTCTTATCCATACTATTATATTAGTATGCAGAACCTTAAAAAATAACAATACTGAAAAACCTTTTGTTCTGAAGATAAAAGTTTACAGTATTGAATTTGTGACACTATTTTTTGAACCATAGACTAAATTCTAGACATGATATAAAAGTTGTATTAAATAATTTGCAATCTGCACTTTCAGCTTACTAAGAACCCACGTTTTTAAGATATAACGGGTGATAACTAAAAAATGAGAATAATTCTAACCCTCCAAAATCATTTTTTGTTAATTCACCTCCCCAAGGTCCAGAAGGCCACTACAGACGAGGAGGCTATTTAATTATGGTTATAACACTCTCTCAACTCTATAACTCCGAAACACGAACCTTGACGAACAATGCCGCTGCGCGGAGAAACAAGTTGTGTTTTAAATGCCGTCAAAACAAGATGTAATAAGCAAGGCATTGTACAGTTCTATCAAATGCATAAAAATCTCGGCAAAAAGTTTACTGTGAATCATTTTAAAACCAAAAATGTTCCAGTTTCAACTATTTACCATATTTTGGCATCCTTAACAACCAAACGTAAAAGTGGTAGTGGAAGACCAGCCAAAATAATGAACAAGAAGGGACCTCGTTTGCTTCACAATGCTTTTAACAACAATTATTCAATAAGTCAACAAGATGCTGCAGAAAAGTTCAAGAGTACACAACCTTATATCTGCAAATTGTTGAAAAAACAAGGAATAGTCTGCCAAAAAAAACAAGAGCACCGGAATACACTGAGCAACAAATATTAACCATGAAATCTCAATGCTGCTGGATGACCCGAACTTACTTTGGAAAATGTCTTGTTTTGGATGATGAAAGTTACTTCCCCCTCTCCAAAATGCAAGTTCCAGGAAATAATAGATATTATGCGATAAAAGTTCTAAAACACTTACAAAAGTAAAATACAAATATAAACACAAGTTTGAGCAGAAAGTAATGCTGTACATTGCCATGTCTGAGAGGGGAATTTCCAAGCCATTGTTTGAGCCAAGTAGTTTGGCTATTAATTAAGAAGTATACCAAAATCAATGTTTGAAGAAAATATTGATTCTATTTCTTCAAAAATATCATTCAGATGGCGATGACTTAACTTGGCCAGATAAAGCATCATCTCATTATGCTAAAAAAACACAAGTCTTTTTGGAAAGTTAAAAAATCCCATATGTACCAAATAACGGCAATCCAACAAACTTGCCTCAGTGTTGCCTAATTAAAGATTTCTTTGGATATTTGAGTTCATTAGTATACAAAAACAACAGGAGAGCTAAGAATTGCAAACAATTGATTACCAAGTCAAAAGGTGGATTCGTCAAATCGATATAAATGCTGTACAATGCTCCTATTCCAACATTATGACAAAACTATGAACTGCTGATGATGGATCATATTCAAATGTTCATTAACTTTTCTTAAAGATAAATGAGGTACCTTCAATTAAAATAAATACAATTTTCATTTTCTAAACATTTGTTTTTATTATAGTACGATATGAAAATTCTAATTTTTTAGTTATTACTCTTTTATTAAAAAAATATGAGACCCTCAAAATGAAAATTTTAGCAACTGACTGGTATTGAATTTTGGGTAAGCCTTACAAAAAGTACCACAAAATCTGAAATAACAAACATTTTGACCATGAAATATTCATGAAACACGTTTAACTACATACTGACAAAATTTTATCAAAATCTGAGATAGTCGAGTGGGGACCTCTGGACCACTTGGCATGAAATGACCCATATATTGATATTAAATGATCAGGTAAACTAAAAAATTTGATCTTCTAGTTAAAAAAAAAAGATCACTACTCTTTGATTAATAAGTATGGTAAACATCGTCATCATTTAATCAAAAGAGCATGTAAAAAATCAAAAACCATATAGAACATATTACAAATGAAATACTATATATATATATATATATATATATATATATATATATATATATATATATATATATATATATATATATATATTATAATATGTACATATATATATAATATGTACATATATATATATATATATATATATATATATATATATATATATATATATATATATATATATATATATACATATATATATATATATATATATATATATATATATATATATATATATATATATATATATATATATATATATATATATGTATATATACATATATATATAATATGTACATATATATATATATGTAAATAACTTTACATATATAAATTTACTTTAAGGTATCAAATATCATGCATTAAATATTGGTATTTTTTAACAACGTAAAATGCACGGGGCCCTAGTTATACAGATCTCTCATGTAAACCTTTAAATTTCCAGTTGTTTAAAGTTTATTTTACTTTTAAAGCTTTTTTTACTTAATTTAAATTTATGGATCCCCAACACAGGCCAAATTGCTCTATACATAAGAGATTTGTATTACTACAAAATCTTGAAAAGTTTTATTGTTAATAGACAGACTGCTTGTACATTTTATATTCTTAGCCCTATTCTTCCTCCCCCCCCCCTTCCTCCAGTTTAAATAGGTTGCCCTCCCCCTCCCCTCCAGTTTAAATAAGTTGCACACTATCTTTTCATAGCCCTCCCACCCTCCAGTTTAAGAAATTTTAAAATTTTTTT
>NC_088924.1:44105000-44162500 GCF_038396675.1 Hydra vulgaris | reverse complement strand
TTCACAGATACTATTTAACTGAATATATAATGCTAAAAATACATTTATTTTATGCAACACTACTATAAAAATTACTAATTTAACATAAAACAAGATTTTTACTAAATCTATATATATATATATATATATATATTTATATATATATACATACATATATATATATATATATATATATATATATATATATATATATATATATATATATATATATATATATATATATATATATATATATATATATATATATATATATATATATATATATATATATATATATATATATATACAGGGTGGCCAGCCACTTTGTCCATTTAAATTACCTGACTTTTCCCTGACTTATTTTATTTTTCCCTGAGTTACTTGAACTTCAACTCAACTTTTTGAAAAATTTGAGTTGTTGATTGTGTTACAAACCTTTTTCTACTGTATTAAAACTTAAGGTACTATACTGGGCCTGCTACCAATATATATAATAGATTTGCATATTACCAATTAGGGTTCAGAAAATTTTATAGAAATCTTTAAAAGAATTATCTTAAACTTTCAAATCAATTAACACACACACGTATATAAAAATGTTAAAAAACAAAGATTTAAAAAATAAAAAAAATACTTTTTTTTGTTTTTCAAAAATTGATTAATTTCAGATTAAAAATCACTTTTAAATTTAAGGAAGTAAAAATAGTTCAAATCAATGTAATCAAAAAATGTAAATCTGTTAATTCAAATTTGCGTGAAAGCATTTTTAATTCAACTTCAATCTCACATACATCTTCCTGATGATGTTGATTTAGCTTTGTTTTTTTAGCATTTAATTCCTTGATTTTCTGCACAGCTAATCTTTTATCAATACTTACTTTTTCTTCTTGCAACTGCACTTCTCTCTTTCGCTTTAATGAATCTTTGTAATGTGAATGAGACATATTTACATTTTTGATCAATGATTTGGTTATTTCAACATTGCAAACTCCACCAACATGTTAAATTCCGTCATATACCTGTCTTTGGGCAACTGCAGAGCTCTCATGTGAATTTTCTACAAGAACATCTGAATTGATAGAAAACCCACTTTCAACTTGTGCATTTCCATGTGAAAAAGTGAAGACAATTTTGGATACTTCAAATAAGAAACTAAAATTCTGACTTATAAAAGAAGTTAAAAAAACATCCAACCCATCTTTATAAACATTATAACTTGTAAACTGAAATCTGTGGATGCCTTTGGCAAGATTACATAAATCTTGATACTGAATATTGACTAATGTAGCATTAATCTATTTAGATTCATGAAGGATTGTGAGTAAATCAGTCATTCTGCTTTTTCCTAAGTCAGAATTAGAACAAATAGTAATGGGGTTCTAAGCAGATATAGCTCTTGTATATTTTAAAGGACTTCTCTCTCTCTGTTTATCAAACAATCTGATATAAAGCTGGATACAATCACTTTGAAATTGTAACTTTTGATTTTCACTTACTTTTATTTTACAAAGAAGTACAAAATTTTACTTCTTTTTGGTGACACTTAAGCATGGTTAGGTCTATTTTCATTAGCTTAGTAATAGATTTTTCCCCATCCAATACATCTTTTTTAATAAAGTTCTGCATGACAGATCTCATTAGTTTTTCTAGCGGGTTTCTGCGCTTTGAAACAAGTTGAGCGCGGTACTACCAGGGACGTGGTGGGGATCGAGCTCGGAACCTCTCGCTTATGAAGCAAGCGCTTTTCCACTACACCACTACCACATATAATGACATGCACGTCGCAATACACATTTTTTTTATAATTGTATGATATTTTTTGATATAATTTGTTTTACATGATTATCACCAGCTTAGATTAAAAACAATACTTTACGACAAGAGATCGACTTAACAAATTATGTTAGGATAATAATAAGAATAATGCAATTTTAAAAACTATACCATACATAAAGATATTTGTTTAAATGACATCCCAATGCAGTGTATTTTTTCAACAAACATGTTTAAAATGCTGAGTAAGACTAAACACTATGTTGATTTTTTAACAAATTGTTTTTACCAAAATCTACTCTCACCTACCTAATTATAGGGAAGTGTTGAATAGTTAGGAGGAGTAGATTCAATGTTAAAATTCATTTATTGAGTTGTTGTAATTGTGAAGATATGTGAAAATACATTTAAACTAGAATAGATTGGGGGAATGGTTATTAGAGTGGGTCAGGGCAGAGGTGATAATTTTCTTTTTAAACTTTTTAAAATTTAATTTTTATGCAACCAGTATTTTTAAACACATTTTTACATCCTGTTTACACTAGAGAATAGGAATACAAATTTACTGCATAGTGATTACTGTATTTTGTTTTTACTTTATTGTATTTTTTTGATTGTTTTTCTGCTGTGTTTTCATCTAACAATTGTCATAACTAAATACTTAAAAGCAGTACTCTAAGTAAGACAGGACAGTGTGATATGCCAGCCCGCCACCTTTTATAGTATGAAATATTTAGCAATGATAAGATGGTATTTTGAAAACACTGAAAACCACCCCGTTATGTTTTTTTCCATTTTTAAACACTGCATAAAAAGTAAAACACAAAGTTTTTATGGATTAAATTACCTAAAATTTTAATAAAGAATTTAATGTTCCAATAACTATATCAGTTTTGCATTTGTTTTAAAAATCAACATGTTTTCATTCTAATACTTTAATATAATTTCTTTTAAATGAATTTGCCTCCCCAAGGACAAGCAGGCTACTGCAGTCATGGAGACTACATTTTTTCTTTTCTTCTTTTAAATTTTGATTACAACCCTCTTTCAACTCTTTAACTTCAAAACACGAATCTTGACAAACAAGATTGCTGTCTGGAAAAACAAGTGCAGTAAACCAGGGACACAATGGATTGGAACTTCTTGCTTATTAGGTGAGCCCTCTATAACTATACCACTACTGCACTGGCAGTGGTTTATATTAGTTGTAATATATATATATATATATATATATATATATATATATATATATATATATATATATATATATATATATATATAAATATATATATATATATATATATATATATATATATATATATATATATATATATATATATATATATATATATATATATATATATATATATATATATATATATATATATATATATACCAGACTGATTCAGAATAAGACCTTGTCTAGGCTGTCAAATAGTTTGCAGCTCTCAAAAATTGAAACTAGATGAATAGGCAGGATAGAGTTGAAACTAGTTGAATAAGCAGGATAGATAATTTGTAAAAATTCATTTTCACTTGAGATTCAAAATCTATGAATGGTTGCAAAGCAAATTTATAAAAACTCCTCTCTTACTTACATACTACCATTGTATCTTTTAATTATTCTTTGAGTCATTTTAAAAAACTTTTTTTAAAAACAGACAACTGATGTTATTATTTTGCAATTTGTATTAGATCCCTTGATATCGAAAAATCTTTAAAAAAAAAATGCAAATGAAAATTGCATTTACTTTAAAAAAGTACAATACAAAGTATCACGTATTGGAGATTTAAAAGAAATTTTCTTACAAGTAATGATGACTAAAAAATACGATTCTGAAAATTTTTCCTACAGTTCTATTCATAACCCCTGATTACAAGAAAACTGCAAGGGTTTCCTCTTATGAATCTGATTTATTTGTATTGAAAGTTTTATAAAAAATTTAAGAAAAATTGTTATTAAATATTGCAAAAAACAATTTATATACATTTTTTTTTTTGCAATTTTTTAAAAAGATTTTAAAATCTCAGGTACAGTCAGGGCCGGTGCAAGGGCTATGTGAATTATGCGGTCGCATAGGGCGCCGGCTTTTCTGGGACACCGCGCTGGCGTAGCTAATGTTTTTTTTTTTCGTTTTTTTTTTTAAGTTTTAATTTGGATTTAAAAAAGTAAAAGTTAAAAATAATATTTGGCGTCTTTAACGTGTACAAGTAGTGAGTTGTTTACATATTAAGGGCGCCAAAGTTGATATGCTAGACTATTGATTTTGTAAATATTTGCTCAGCACTTTAATGAAAAAAGTAATTAAATCAAAAAGTTGTTGTTAGGTAATTGTATGAATGAATAAGTTTGTTAGTTTATTGTTTCGTGTTTCTGTGTGTTAAATCGTGTTTTTGTGTGTTAAATGTTTATTGTAACTATATATTTACATATTAGGGGCACCAAAGTTTATATTTTAAACTATTGATTTTGTAAGTATTTGCTCAGCACTTAAATAAAAAAACAATTACAGCTAAAAGTAATGGTCAGTTAAATATTTGAAAAAATAAGTGGGTGACTTACTATGGCGAAAAAATAGAAGCCTTTGGGTTTCTTTTAAAGAAAACGCAAATCAGATATGGAGAGAGAAGACAAAAAACAAGCAAAGGCATTGAGTAAATTTTTCTCTATATTAGAAAAACAAGATGTAAACGATAATCAGCATCAATTTCAGGTTAGAAATAATACAAAAGTGCATTTATTTTTATTAAGTTAGTTAATAAATACAATAATAATAATTTGAAGAGATAATAGACCATTATTTAAACCTTAATAACCATTGTGTGCTATTTTCACAACACTTTTTTTTATTGATATTGGATGTTGGGTATACTTTCAACCATATTTATAAGTCATAACAAAAAAAATAATAAAATAACTTGTACTCTAGGAGCAGAAGATTTCAGAAGAAAATCTACAGCCACAAGTTTTAAAAGACATTTCTGTAGAAGCAGTTGAATCATTTTCTCTAAGAGAACAATTACATTACCAATCAAGTACTAGTACGTCAAGTTCACCATCTTCATTTAAGGTTTGTGCTTGATTTTAAATTTGTTAGTTTATATGCATTTTGTTGAAAAAAAAAATTATATACAGATACAGTCAAAGGCCTTCAAAAGTACCAAGTCTTGTTTTAAAATAAAAACTTTAATTTTAACACCTCTCCAACGAAATCTGTTTTGAATTTAGTTAAAAAAATCTGCTGCAAACTTAAAAACGCTTTTAAAAATATAAGTAAATAATGCCAAAGTATTTTTTCTTTTTTTTGGTGTGAAAATAAAAAACAAACAAAAGTACAAAAATAAAAGATAAAATATAAATAAATACCTCTCCAACGAAATCTGTTTTGAATTTAGTTAAAAAAATCTGCTGCAAACTTAAAAACGCTTTTAAAAATATAAGTAAATAATGCCAAAGTATTTTTTCTTTTTTTTGGTGTGAAAATAAAAAACAAACAAAAGTACAAAAATAAAAGATAAAATATAAATAAATACCTTTAACAAATTTTTCAAACAAAAGATTTCTATGCCATTTTAAAAAAGTGAAAAAAGTAGGGTTATGTAAGTTGGAAAAAATCAACTAAAAACCTGTCATAATCATCCTTCATCCACTATTAAAAATGAACTTTAAAAATAATGTTGTTTTTGTATAAAACCTCATTTAGTAAAATAATCATCGTTATTGTTTCAGAACTCTGGAGCCGAGGAAAATGCGGTCACTTCGTCACTATCATGGGACTCGCTTGAAGACTGCGGAATGTGGCCAACCAGAATCACAGATGACATTCGTCAAGTGCTTGTTGTAAAAGGATCAGTGCAGGTTAAAAATATTAACTTTTCTATTGACAGTAGTTCAGGCAGACGGTTCAGTTGTCAATTACAAAACTAAGTTGCCAAATGGAGAAGACATTGACAGGGATTGGCTAGTGTATTTAATATCTAAAAATTCAGTATTTTGTTTTTTTTGTAAGCTATTTAGTACTGATGACATATATCTTTCTGGAACAGAGGGTACTCTGATTGGCAAAACATGTCAAATGTTTTACGTACACACGAAAGGTCAACCTCTCACAAAAATGCGACTACTACTTAGCAAGAACTTGCCATGAGATTGCAATTAGGCAACACTATTGATTCCCAACATCAACGTATGATTCAAGCTGAAACTGAGCATTGGTATGCAGGTCATTCTAAACCACAACTCATATTTTAATTTCTATAAAAAATCAGCAATGTATGAATGTTTTAAAATATAAAAATGAATTGTAAGTTTTTGTAACTTATTTATTAGAGTATTAATGAAGCCACTGGTAATTTCTGTTAGACTTAAGAGCTCAGATCGGTTTATTGTCTTCCATTGTTTGTAGTCTATACAATAACCATCATTTTAATCAATATCTTCATGAGAGTAGAACCCATTTTCTTATATGTCATAATATAGAATCTCCTGGACACAAAGGGCAACAATGTATCATGCAATTCTTGTTAGCCTACAAACAAACATATCAATAACTTCATGATAAACCTTTGATAATTCAACAGCACTAATTATTAACTTAACATTTTGATGGTAGGTATGCATACAGTATGTGTGTGATCACACATATACTGATGCATTTCAGATGCTCATACTGTAATGCACGATTTTCAATGATTTGAGTAAAAGTGAAAAAAAACTTTATACCAGGATATTCCTTTTTATACCAGGATAACTGGTTTAGTAATAATACCTTTTTAACTTTTTCCATTGTATGAACTAAATGAATCACAGCAAGTTATGTAGATTGTGGAGTAATTTTTTAAGTAAACATATTCATGGAAGGAAATCATTGCATTTTAATTACTTTTAATGCCAGAATGACGAATGAAGTTTTTTTCTACATCATTGAAACTTGAAATTTTCTTGATATCATTTGATTTTACTTCATTTTGACATTTTGATTTTCACATCATTTTTGATATCATTGGATGTTTATTTGTGACAATTTTCTTTATTTATTAATCCAATTAAGCATCATTCTTTACCATTATTATTTTTATATTACTTTTTAGTTCTGTAAGAAATAATTTTAAAATAATTATTTGAAGATTTGTAAATATAAAATCCTTCATTAAACATAAAGGTTGAATAAAGTTAGGATCTTTAATGGGAAATGCAAACAAGTTATATAATAGAACTGTACCTGAGATTCTAAAATTTTTTAAAAAAATCCTCAAAAAAAAAATGTAAATACTTTTTTTTTAATACTTAATAATAATTTTTCTTAATTTTTTTATAAAACTTTCAATTCAAATAAATCAGATTCAAAAAAGAAAACCCTTGCAGTTTTTTTGTAATAAGTTAACCTTGTTATATAACCTTATATAACCTTGTTATATATAGAAGCGTAGGAAAATTTTTAAAATCATATCTTTTAGGCATCTCAAGATATACTTCTTTTTGTACGGGGCATAAAAATACTAATATAAGTATTACACCATTTTGAAATTTAATTTTCTTAGAGAAGCTTTAATATTTTATTGTTTTAGGTATCATATTTGAGTTCCTCTCCCGAAAAAATAGTTAGGTAAAAATTTTTAATATTATCGACCATGCACTTCATAAGATAAAGCTAATTGTGTTATGTAATTAGCTTAGAAAATAAATGGCATTGAAAAAAATAATAAAAAAAAAAGGTTGGAACTGAGTATCAATATCTCTGAAGCCATAAAGAGTCAGACATTAAAAATTAGAGTCAAGTTTTCTTTCATTAATACAAGCCTGTATTCCAAAAATAATCAAAATAAGTGATAACATAGTGCCGAGCATAAATTGAATTGAGCTGGAATGACCCATAAGCAGTTTTATTGCTTATTTTATATCAAAATATATAGGCTATACACCTATATACCTACAGTAAAGAACTATAGGTATATAGGTATATAAACCTATACACTTATAGTTCTTTGATGAAAAAAAAATAGACCTTTACAACAGGTATATAGGTTATATACCTGTTATATACCTAGTAAAGGTCTTTAACTAACTGTTTATGGTAAAAAAATGGCACTTAATTACTCTATGTTATCAAGAAGGACAAAATCGAGGTCAAATTATGTTAAAAGGCAAAAATTTAATTGAGAAAATCAAATTTATTGTATTAAAAAAAAAAAAAAATGCAAATTAAATGACTAGAATGTTTTTAAAAACATTTTGAATGTTTTTGCACGAAGTTTTGCTACATTACCTATTTTATATCATGCTGTTACAGAGTCAAATATAAATTAAAAATGACAAGGCATATAACTTGAAAATGACAAAACAAATATGTATATATATATTTCTTTTTTTAAACATCTTTGCCTCCAACAAGGCTGCAAGCAACCACAAGTTGGAAGTTACTGGAAGAGAAAAGATTAAGTTTGTAGAGAAAGATAACGATTGACAGGCGACTTAAAGGATTACAAATTATATGAATCAAAAAAGCAAGATAAAGGAAGTGAATCCAAAAAACTGATATTTGAGGGAAAAAACTAGAGGAATAAGAGTTTTTGAAGCACTTAGAAACAGTCACAGAAAAAGGATGAGACTTAATTGAATGATAAGTAACATGAGAATGAATTTTAGTAGATGGCGCAAGAGACGCTAGCTCTTTAGAGCAGTGCCCATTATAGTATGTTGGAAAGAGAAAAAGAAGCAACATTTCGAAGATGTGATAATGGTTGGAGGTTTGCTGCAAGAGCAAGCCCAATTATGTTGACAATGTGTTTTTGCACCTTGTCTATAAGAGAAAGGACATCATTAGAAGATTGGCCCCAGATATGGCAACAGTATTCCATACAAGGCCGGATTTGAGATTTATAGAGATAGAGAATAGAATCCAAAGAAAGTGTTGAGCTTGATAAAGAGATGCAACCTCAGCAGATGTTAATTTTGCAACGGACTTGATACATGGTTCAAAGAAAGATCGGAAGTAAGAGTTAATCCTAGAAGATGAAGGGGAGATAACTAATTGATTACATTACCGTTCATAAATATAGGAAGATCTAAAGTATTGCGATAACAATAGGCTGAAAAAAATTGAGTTTTATCTAAATTAAAGTTCACCAGCCACTGTGAGCCCTATGCTGTAGCAGAAGTGAGATCCTTTTCAAGCTCAAATGCATCCTCCAAGCAATTAAATAAGTTCAATAATCTTAAAGATGTTGCCAGATACACTGTAAGAAGAAAGCTTACGGAGAAGACCAGCATGCCAAACTTTATCAAAAGCTTTACAAATGTCAAGAGCAATGGCCTTAACCTCTTCACCTTTATCTAATACATAATAAAACCTATCGTCATTAATGTTAGCAAAGCAGCTGTAGAATGAGAAAATCGAAATCCATATTGATGATCAGAAAGTAAGTTATTAGATTCAAGTTGAGAGATTAAGTGTTTGTTAATTAAAGATTCAAAAACCTTGCTTATGATAGGAAGAAGACTAATGGGACAGTAGTTAGGCGAATCAGATCGCTCTTCAGAACTTTTGAAAATAGGGATAACAGATGCCCCTTTCCAGCAGGCTCGAAATCAATACTGATAAACCCTTGTTGAATAGTTTTGCAAGTATAGACGACAGAGAACACTCCTGCAAGACTATAACAGGTATGTTACCCGGGCCACAAGCTGTAGAAGATTCTAAGCAGGAAATAATTTTAAATACAGAAGCTGGAGTTATACGAATGTCAAGCAATGGATCAACCTGTTTGACAGCTATATCAGCTAGAACACAACTAGTGGACTCAAAAGATGATATTGATGAAAAGTTCTAAGCAAACAATTCAGCTTTGTCTTTAGGTGAGATGACAAAGTCTAAACCATACAAGAAAAATGGAATTACAGATTTGCCCTTAATATTGATACTATTAAAGATTATCCAGAAATCACGAGAGCCTAATTTTTGTGATGAAATACGAGATTTCATGACCTGAGAATAGTGGACTTTGGCAATAGACAACACCTTTTTACAATGGTTTCTAGCAGTAATAAACATACGTCTGTTTTCTGGAGAATTAATTTGCTGATAGATATGGAAGTAACCGTTTTAATTGGCAATTGCAGCAGCACAATGTAAGGAAAACCATGGAGAAGAGTGAGGCTTGACCTGGAATCATTAAGAGGGAATAAAAAATTCCATGCCAACCTGAATCCATGAAGTTATGTAAGAAGCACATTTGTAGACAGGAAAACGAAAGATTTCTACCCAAGGGCCATCACAAAGAAAATCACGGAAGGAGTCCCAGTCAGCTTTAAGGTAGTTGTAAGAGGTATGATGATAGTGGGATTCAGACGATGAAGAAGAATGAGATAAAAGTTTTAGAGAAATCAAACTGTGATAAGCACTTAAGGGTGAATGTGGAGACACTGAACACTGACTAGGAGCAGAAACAAGACATAAATTGAGCATATATATATAATATATATATATATATATATATATATATATATATATATATATATATATATATATATATATATATATACATATAAATATATATATAATATATTTATATATATATATATATATGTATATATATATATATATATATATATATATAGAGAGAGAGAGAGAGAGAGAAATATTTATATATGTACATATATAGATATAACATACCCCTAAATAGACTGTTGTAGGTTTCGGAGCTTTCTGAAAGGGTTATGCATTCACTTGATTCAATGCAATCTTCATTGCTATTACATGGTACTTTTTCATTTGAACTAATTTTGCTTGAGAAACACCACTCTCTCAAAAAAATATAAATCATTTTAAAATGTAAACAAAATATTTTACTATCAAATTACCAGATAGCAGATAATATTTTTAGATACCAGATAAAACAAAAGAGAAAATTTTCTAATAATTATTTTGTTGATAATCTTTTTTTATCTGAAATATAAAAGTAATAACAAATTGATTTACATTTAAATAAATATTTTTAATCTTCTATCCAAACTAAACATATTTCTTGGCCCACTTTTATTTCTTATTTTTATAAATGATATCCATAAATTTTCAAATTTTTCAAGGTTGGTTCTATTTAAAAAATGAAACAAATTTATTTTAGTCTAATGGAGATATTATTCTTTTATTTGAAATAGTAAACAAGAAGTTTTTAAATCTAATGGAATGGTATATAGCAAATTAATTTTCCTCGATTGTAAGTAAAAATTAGAATACTTTTGTGACTTTACAATAAAGAAAAATCTCCTGTTCCTTTTTGGAAACTGACATAATCAGAGAGCCAACATTGAAGTTTCTATGTGATACTTGACAAAAATGTGACATGGAGCGAATATATAACAATAGTAGTAAAAAATTTAAAAATTTGTTATACAAGGTCAGGTAAGGTAAGGAGAATTTATTTATAAGGTCAAATTTGAACTCCTCTTTATTTAAGGGGGTTAAAAATTTTAAAAGATCATAAATTTTGAATGCAATTAAATCATAATATAAAATAATTTACAAAATTTCTTTTTATGCCATGAAAATGAAGGGAAAGAAAACTTTTTAGACTAATACCCTATTCACACAGAAAAAACTGAGTTTGTAATAAAACTTACTTCTTAGACAGTGTTTGGTTTAAATTTATTTTAAAAACTTTCCTTGTCACATAAGAGTAAATCAAACTTATTACAAAACCAAATATTATTAATTGAAAAATAAAATAAACAAACAAATACAAGTTTAATTTTTAAATCTTTGAGACCATAAAATGAGCTGGACTGCAATGTGTATTTTTATTTTTACAACTTACCCAGTAAGTACACATTTACTCTTATATAAAAAAAAAACTTGCCTTTCTCTCTCATTTTTAACAATACTTTACTTTTTTTTTAGTAGATATTAAACTCTTTTTAGGGTGTACTTAATAATAATGTTGAAAAAAACTCATTATCTGACTCACCTTATGCTTTTATGAAACTTTTCATGTTATTAAAAAGTTATTACTACCTAAAGTAGTAATAATATGTGGAGCATTCAGCTCAACATATACTTTAGGTAGTAATTACTTTTTAATAACTACCTAAAGTATATGAACTGTATAACTTTTTTCTTACTTTCAACAATCGCCTCATTTTTTCTAGAACTATTTTCTGGATAGTTCTCTCTTTAAAAAAGTGGTTTTTATTAACTTGTGTTAAATTAGAAAAAAATTATGACCTCCTCAACTTTGGAAAAAATCCTAAAATTGATAAAATATGCCAAAATGAAACTAACTGTAGCATCATTCTATTCATCCACAAGTCTTTACAGATAAGTTTTCGGATTAGCTACTACTGTCTGCAATAAATGGACAAAATATAGGCAGCTTGTTGCAGTTTAGAACTTAAATATATCTAAAAGCAAAATGTCCACTCGCCTAAAAAGTCCAATTTTCAGCCATTTTGAGATGCCTGTAAATTTTTCTAACACTGTTTTGATCTAAGATTAACAGCATATAAGATCATTAGACCCAACTATCTGAAAACACAAACATTATAAACTTGTTGAATCCACACCAAAAATGCCAGCATTTTTAAATAACCCTATTTTTCAATCATTAACAGTTAAATGTGTTATTAAAAACCAGTGCCCCTCTAATCTGCCAACTGGCCTATGTGAAGGGTGCAACTAATTATATGTCATTTCTTAATAAAAAAACGATAAGGTTGGTTGTCCTCTTCTTGATCTGGTCTTTATAATAGATAGGGGCACAAATAAAGGGGGCAGTAACTTTTTAGAGTCCTTCATTAAGGTTCAAATAAAGGTCTCTAAATTAATTTAGATATTTAGATACTTAATACCTAAATATCTAAATAAATTTTAAATTAAAACCTTTATAAATTTTAAAATGAAACACCATTATTTCTTTAAATTCTATTTTATTATAGGTAATCAGTGGTCTATATGTGGTCTGGAGCCCCCCCCCCCACACACACACACACACACACTAAAGTGAGGGGGAGGGGAAGACGGGGTTTGGGGTGGAACTAATCAAAGGGGAAGGGGGCAACCTACTTGTAAATATACAAGCATTCATTTTCTAACATGAAACATACATGGTTCATTTTCTAATGAATATACAGTTAAGGCCTTTAGATTTTTATTGCATTTTTTCATGCTTTTGCTATAAGATTCAAATTTTGAAAGTAACTATCAAAAATGTGTGCCAGATTTTTCAGCAAATATACAATGTAATGGTCTTAAAAGGGAATTAACAAAAGTTAGTTATATTACTAAAAGTTGGTAGACAGTAGTAGCTAATCAAAAAACAAGCTGCCCATTTATTGCAGAAAGTAGTAGCTAATCAGAAAACTTATCTGTAAAGACTTGTGGATGAATAGAATGATGCTACAGTTAGTTTAATTTTGGCATATTTTAGCAATTTTAGGATTTTTTCCAAAGTTGAGGAGGTCATAATTTTTTTCTAATTAAACACAAGTTAATAAAAACCACTTTTTTAAAGAGAGAACTATCCAGAAAATAGTTCAAGAAAAAATGAGATACTTGTTAAAAGTGAGAAAAAAGTTATACAGTTCTAAAGTAGTCTGTTTTGACCATTTGTAAATCGAGGGGGGCCACTATGTCATGTTTCTAAGGCTATGATTTCCAAACCATTGTGTTTGGAAGTCTGAAATTTCAAATTAAACCTATCTATATAATGCACATAACAATATGTAAAAATCAGGAAAATCAGAGATGATGCCCCACAAAGTTTTCTTTAAATTGGTTGAAATATAATGATTTGACCCTTATACAGAAAGGTAAATAATGAATCTATTCATAAAATTCGGAATTAGGGAAAACGTTTTTTTTTTTATTGGATTTTTCTAGAGCAGAGAGCATTTTTTTACCTCAGGTGTATTAAATGTAAAATAAACTTATATAATAGCATAATAAATATAAAATTTAACAATGTTTGTTGCTTTTTTAATAATTATTACAATCAGTTGCTATTGGTAAACATTTTTCACCATTATCAGCTATATACCAACAAACATATGTTATATATGTATTGATTTTTGAACTTGAAATAAACAATATGAATTTGTATGTTTGCAATTTTTTTTGTTTCTACATCTTTACCCTTATTTCTCTATAAAGGTGTAGAATGTTAAGAGTTAATTTTTTTGGTCATTAATTAACTATATCAAAACAAATCTGTGGACATCAGGTCATAAACTTTTTCTTATAGCTTATTATGTTACAATGTTTTTAATCTATTATAATACAATACTAAGGGCAATCCAAATTAGCTTTTGCTTGCCATTGTTTTCAATTCAAAAATGTTATAAATTAACAGGGCTAGCTGTAATAATAATAATATAAAATAACATAACTTAAACGTAACATACTATTATAATAGTAATATAAAATAACAGAGTTCTGCAGAACTCTGTGTAAAAAAATCATACCTAGTTATTATTATTTTATTGATATTACTAGGTAAAATATAAAACTGCTTTGAGAATCGCATGATAATTACAGCTTAGTCAAGTTTCACCATCTGTTTTATAGTTTGTTACAATTGTTGTCTTTTTATGTCTTGAAGTTATAAAAACTGTTACCAAAACAAACTACTCTTTTTAAATCTTTATTTTTATGACAACATTTTGAAAATCACGGATTTTCGAGTTATGAAGTTTTGTAAAAGTATAAGTACTATTATGCACAAATTTTGATAGAAAAACCATAACATTTTCCTTATCATTATTTGATTTTTTATGCTATTATTATTATTTTTACTATCCAATGCGCTTTTTTGACATTTATTTTGATTTTAATTAGGGTTAAAAATTTCCCGGGAAAAAAAAAATAGTTAAAATTAACGGGTAAAATTATAAGCGTTAGTTAGGCAGTTGTTATGCACAATTTTATGGTAAAATATTGTGAAGTAGATTATAAATATATTAGACAGCCCCCTTTGAAAAACACCTTTTTAGGGTATTTTGTTGTGTTTTTATTTTATTTTAACTTTAAGTAGCTACTATGATAATTTATTTTCAAAATTTTTTAAAGCTGTTTTGTCCTGATATTTATCATAAATTTATTGATGTTTATTGCCGTAGCAAGCTTTGTTAAAGGCTTAACATAATGTGCACCTCCATACTTAAAGGGCATGAGGCATCTTTCAAAATCTCTTAAATTGAGCCTGAGTAGAGTTTCAAAATATGCAGCTGGGATGCGTCACGTGGTCTTAAAAAAACAACTTACAGAATATGAAAATGATATAATCAGAACTTTTTATATCAGATATTCGAAAATCTGGAACTTTTACCATTTTTTGATTATTTCCAATAACTGTGTAGTGCATTTGAAAATATATTGTTAATAAAGTTATTTGTACGTGTTTATTTTAAGTTACATATTTACGCATTGGCTAAAAGTTGTCGACGGCCCCTCCAGTCGTCGACGTTTTGTCAATAAAAAACATGCCGAGCTATCACAAACAAAAATAATTTTCGCAATAAGTTTCGTAACTTTTGAAGTTTTAAGTAACTTTTTAAACGAAAAATTAAAAACAAATTATTGTATGCACAATTATTTTTTTGTTTTAGTTCCGTTTGTCAATATGTCAATCTGATCTAGCACGGCGCAGGGACAAACACAAAAACTTCAAACATTCAACAACTCTTCTAAAAACTTTCCTCTAGTAACTCTTTTCATCCTTTTTTGACGGCTGTTTTAACTGAACTTTTTTAACTGCTGTTTCAACTGAGATTCAATTTTTTTTTTTTAATGTGACTTATAAAAAAAAAGGCACTCGACTTCGTTAGAGTGATGTTTGTTTATTCAACTGAAGAGAACGCTGTCATGTGATTAGTCATTAAATTCAGTTCTAAAGTTATCTTAATCTTTAAAAAGAAAGCAGAAAAAACAAAATATTTTTCCAGTGGATGGTGAATAAAAAAGCTCTCTTTTCAATTTTATTATTTCTCAACTTGAAGGAAAAAAAGTTCAGAGAACACTAACTTAAATTACTTTCTGTCGCCTTTTTTGATTTTTCAAAATTTTTTGTCTGCAAAATTTTCACTAGCAATTTCGTACATAGAAATTCAATAGCTTTGCGCTTCTTTCAAATCCACAATGCTGACATCAGATCAGATTGACATATTAACAAATTGAACTACAACAAAAAAATATAAATAATTTGGTTTTAGTTTTTTATTTAAAAAGTTACTTATGCAAGAAAACTTTTTAAATTTAAGCTCATAACATGATTCATATTATGCCCTTAACATAAGTTATGCTTTTTCAGCCTTTTTATTAATTTAAAAAACCCTCAATTACAATAGCACATACAATTAAAAAATTGGGGGGCTCTGCTGGGACTCTATTTTTTCTTGACCCGGACACAGTTGCACCAATGCGCCAGGGTTTATCCGGCATTTGAGTTGCATTCAAAATTTGAGCCATACCTTGCTAAACACTTACAAAATCAAGCAAATCAGGGCAGAGGAAATGTTTAAATCATTGATAACTCACAGATAGCAGATCATTTATTCTGACCTTTAAAGTGGTGTAGGAAAGGATAGGAAAGTTACAATCAAAAGCTTGAGTGGGACAAAATGGTTAGCATTTTTATAAAAACTTTACACGCAAATTACATTCATGTCTATGAGATTTTAGAATCAAATGTTCTGAATAAAGATGAAAAATGTCAGACATTAATTAAACCTTCAACAGTTTTAAAGAAAAAAAAACTTTTGATTTTACTTTTTTGCTTAGGCACAAAATCATGTTATAACTTGATGTAACTAGTGTTAAACTTCAGATGGGAGAGAATTTTTAGCTCTTAATTTGAGATAGTTTCAATCTCTTTCGGAATATAATACATCAGTTTGGGAGATTTTCTTGACATTAAAGAACTGCAGAGAGTTTCTCAGGCATTATTCTTAAGCTGTTCAAGCACCAATATACAAGAAACTAGAAGTGGAAAGTAGAAGCTGGCGTTATGCAAAAAGTAGTTGATAAGAATAAAAAACAGAATGAAGTGGTTCTAAGCGGCAATGACAAATTTAAAATATTTTAATCAATTTTTATTATAGAAAAGTTGAAAATGTACTTAAAAAAACTTTTTGTTAACGAGTTTGCAGAAAGAAAGTTTGGTTTTCTAAATAGTTTTCCGACCATGACCATTCCTCTTTCCTAAATAGTTTTCCAACCAAGACAGTTCCTGTAATTGTTGTTGCTTCCAAATTCTTGAGCACTATTTATTTAGCACAATTGCATGATATAATTGTCAAGTTTTCCAAGTCATGTTAAAAGAGAAGAATACATCAGCACTAGGATGTTTACAAGTAATTCGTAGAAATAAGTTAGAATCAGTTTTTTCAAATGCTGACATCGCACATCGGATTTTTCTAATCCTTCCGATTACTAATTGTAGTGCAGAAAGAGTATTTTCAAAAATGGCAAGAATTAAAAACGGTATCTGTTGCTCAATGTTAAATGGTTGTTTAAATGCTCTTCGTTTAATGACAATTCAAAGAACTCTCTTACAAATATAAATTTTGATGTCGTAATCGGCTTTGCAAAAGTAAAAGTAGAAAAAAATTCTTAGTGAATAAAAAAGTAATTTCATGCTTTGCTGCATTCATTTTGTAATATATTTTTTTAAGAAAGAAGCCCCCAAATAATTTTGCACACGGCCCTCTAGACCCTATATCCGGCCTTGCCAGAATTCTACAAAAAAAAAAAAAAATTACTATCATTATTTTATCGTATAATAGGTATTCTGACTTAAATCTAGTGTTTTGTGTGGTTTGTGCAACTGATTTATGTTTAAAACTATCACTTTTATGGGTTATTGAATTTTATTCCAGTCATCCGCTGAAAAAAAATTTGTTAGGGTTTTTAGAAAATTACTTTAAAAAAATACTACTTTCTTGATTGTTATAATTGCTACTAAGTAGTTTCCTTTGGACAGTTATTAATGTTTTGTAAAGTTTTATTTCATAATCATTAAAGATTGCAACACTGGAGAATTCCCTTGGAGAATAATTCCGAACCTTTGAGTTCTCAAATAAATATCTAAATGTTTCTATAGTAATTAAATGTCTTTATTTTTCTAAATGTTATATCGCAATGCAATGGAAGATATCAAGAGGTAAATGTGACATTTTTAATGGCCTAATAGTTAATTAATTTTATAATTAGTTTTTACCGTGCACAAGTATATTCAATTCAGAAGCTCAGTGCATAGGACTCAAACCTGGTAAATATTGCACTAATCTTATAGAATCACTGGGTGCCGGCGGAACTTTAAAATTTTAGGTTAATTTTACTTAACAAACTTTCAAACTATATTTCAAGCATTTTTTAAAAAAAAATCAATAGTCATACAAACATTCAATACATTTAAGTTTGCACAAATCTCTTACAGATGTTTATTTGGATGCGAGTTCTTGGTCATTAAATGTTTTTGTTTAGAATTATCGAGTTTTTCTACTGGGGAAAAATGATTTAATTATTTATTAATTAGGAAATGCATTTAATCAATGAATAAAGAAAAAATGCAGACATTAACGAGCCCTGTTTAGGGAAGAAGTCATGTAAAAAGTTATGTAGAAGGTGATATTTATATTTTCTTAAAATTCTGGTAATAAAGTATAGCATATATAAAGTGGCATGTATTCTGTAAACGTTTTCCCTGGCACTCCAATTTAATATTATTTTTTTGCACTTTCAATTTCTTTTTTTCATGAGGTGCGATCGATGAAACTTTCTTACCTCCTCCTGCCAATGAAGACTATTTCCAACGTTAAGACAGTTGCTCAAAAACTCCATGTAACATCTGTCTTGACAACAACTCAAGCAGTTTCCATGTTAAGAAGTATCCGAAAAATAAAAAGAAACTATTACCGCCAAAGAAATTCGCAAAAAGTACGATTGGCAACTGCAGAAAAAACAAAAACACACTTCCGTCTGGTGTTTAAAGAAAGTTAAGCTGTAATGCTCAGAAAACTGCAAAAATAAGCAGTAAAGTTTTAGTTTATAATGTAAGTTTTTATTTTACTCTGCAAAATATAAAAAACAGACTTTTAAAATGTTTTCTTCAAAAATCTTTTAGCTGCGTATCATTTAAACACATGTGTTTAAAGAATTATCTAATTTTTAAAAAAATTTCGTAAATATCGAATACTGGAAAACAAGCACGTCAATATTAAGTTGTTGTTATGTGTTCAATATTTTGTCATTTCGGGGGCTATAACTCCTCTATTTATTTTCAGACGTCATTCATTTTAAGTGAATGACGTCCGAATGTTATTCACTGAGTTACTGCATTGGCGGTTATAAGAAAAGCGACTTTTTTTAATTATGTGATAAAAAATCGCATTAAATTGCGCACAAATTTTCCATAAAAATTAACTCATAATAAATTGACTAACAATTCGCTCTATAAGGATGACAGCATCGCGATTATCTAACTAAATATCGGATTTATAACTAAGCGCCCACACTTTCTTATTTAGTTATCGCAATTTATCGCATTGGCAAAGTTTATTGAGTTGCCAAAATTTATCAAATTGCGGTAACGCTTGTGCTTAGAAGAATGTCCCAAAAATTGATGAAAACTTGAAAATCAAAAGACTATACCCTCCAAACTATGTGATTTGGTCTATAAAGATAGAATATATAAAAAATTTTGATCCAAAGTTAGCAACTTTGCTAAATGTATAATTATAAATTCTGAGAGATTTATATTTTTTAACGGTTTTACGCGCATGTTACTGAGATAATTTTCCTTCATGAATATAACTTATAAATTAATTTCGCAGAATTAAATAATGAAATAAACAACCGTTATAGCGAGAAAAAATGAATCACAACGTTAAAAACCATTTTTTTTTATTAAATTAAACGCATAGGAAAACAGTTTATAAAGGATATGATTTTGTGAGTTGATCTTTTGGCATTTTGGCTTGTAATTTTTTTCTGCGATCTCAACAAGCATTATATTTTGCCTTTGGTCATCATTGGTAGATGCCTTCACAAAGTCTGGTATAAGTTTGATGCTTCTTTCTGCACAACTGTTAGTAGTAGAGAGATATTTTACAAATAAACAGAACTTACGAAAACTTACAGTACTATCCCAAGATAAACCCATTCTCCCAAAATAACCCCAAACCCATTATCCCAAGATAAACCCAACTCCACCGTAAACCCATTGTTCAACTTTACTTTTTGAAATTCCAATAATTTTAAAAAGATACCAAGATGTTGTTTCGGAAAAAAATGTTGTTTCGGAATCAAGAACTCAATTAATTTGAGGATACTTAATATGGAATGTAAGCATAGAAAATTTAAGTAGGTTATTAATCATTTTTTTTTTCATTGTCTTCAACGTCACGATCTCCAATTGCTAACATAATAAGCTGAGGAGATAAGTACCAAGAATGTTATTTTGTACTCTTTCTTAAAGACTGTCCTATATGGTCATTGTATTGCTCTTGAACTTTAAAACTTGCCCTGAAAGCATTAAGGTCATTCTTGAGAGCTTTGATAGACTGAGAGCTTTTTAAAAACCATGATGCATTAAGAATGGCGGTAAAAAAACTTCTCTTCTCAACCTTATTTTCCTCCTTTTCTGTCATTATTTTAACAAAATTTTTTGTTATTTCTAATGTAAGAAGGTAAAGTCCAACTGCCATAAAACGTGCCTCATGACAAGCGCCAGGTTGATGGAATTTAAAATTAGTTACATTTCCACCAAGATAAAAAGCAACAAGCTGGCAAAGGTTTCTATAATCACCTCTTGCAAAAGTATTTTTGAGCAGAGCTTTTGAACAGAAAGTAAGGGCATCTTTTGCAAGAGTATACAACACTGAATCAACTCCTAGGTTATCCCAACACATTTTTACAATACATTTAGAGTATTCACTTCTCTACAAACTTCGTTCCTCTTTTTTTTAATTTTAAATATTATGCTCTATGGGGACTTTTCGTCTTTCCTGTGAGTACTTTCATTAAGTGAGACATATGCTGCTCATATATGTGATGCTAGCATAACAACCATATAAAAGGGAGGTTAAGTTTTACGCACAGCAATTGAATTGCTTCAGCATATTTCCCCGCATTACTACTGGTTGTATCGCAGCAGCAAGCAAACAGTTGATTAACACACTTGTAATATTCTAATAACTTTATTAGTTCAATTGCCTGGCATGCTCCAGTATCATTTTTGATTTGGGCAATCCCAAGCAATATTTCATCGGAATCTGGAGCATCTGAAGAACTAACGCTCACAGTCAATCTGTCATAAGCAACAGATATTTGAAGGTCTTCTGAAATTTCTTTAACTAGTTTAGTGTCAAAATGTAGAACTAGTATTTTACCTTTTAATAAATCAAGTATTTGCTTTCTTTTTTAGAAGGCCCCCTGTTGACTAAATTATGTGAAACCGTTTTCTGTGAACGGAAGACCTAAAGATGTTTATTTTTTTTAAACTAATATTAGATTTGAAAAGAATTGCAAACATAATTGAGGTCGTATTCCAATATTATATCTTGCTGCCACAATTGATGCTTCTTTAGAAAGCTCATCAGGAGTAAGCTCTATGATTATTTTAATCATTTTTTTTAATCTAAAAGTGTTTAATAAATAAATTTTTTATTTAAATTTGCTGTAAAGTTAATATGCCTCTATTAATATTAAAGTTGTTCTGGAAATAAAATTAATACTTGATTATAAATAAAAATTATTTTTAATAACGTAGTAGTTCACAATTACCTTTTCTTTTTCTTCATAAGTTTTTCGTCAAATTCATCATCTGTTGAAGAGTCAAATTCGCAATCGGCTGTTTCAAATCCATCTAAATTTTCACAACATATTGATATACTACTATCATGGCTTCCTTGAACTTTATGAATCTATTTTTGTTTTTGTTTTTCGTTAGTTAGAATTCTGAGTTTGCTCTATTCAGTTCTAGCTCTGTAAGAAGCATCATCATTTTCTTTAATGAAAATTTTCCTTTCCTTCATTTGATCTTTCAAAAATTCTAGATCATTTTCAACTACTTTTAGATCATTATTTCAGATAAGTTGCTCTTATTTTCTTTTCAAAATCAATTTTTGAGACATTAAAAAGATTACTTAACTCGAATTTAAATTCTTCTATTAGAATGTTATGTTTTGTTTTATCTTTAAACTCAAGTATTTTCATTTTCAGCATTTTAGCGTATTTTTTAATGAACTTCTTTTATTTGACACTAAGTCAATTATAAAACAAATTATTTTATTGGTAACACGAGTTGATAAAAAACGAGTACTAAATGAAAAAATATTCATTAATTTAAAGGTTACTTATTACCTTACAGCTTCTTTCGGAATATAATCTCTAAAACCTGATTTGATCTATACAGAAATAACTTCGGCAACAACACAATTGATTCCAAAATGATTAACAAACTCCTTTAAAACATACAAGTTCAAATCCAAGATGTTTATGGGAGCACGCAATGTGAAACTTTGACGGCCTGAATCTGTATCTTTTTTCAGAGTTTAATAATAGGTGGTATCTCTACACATTTTCCACGCAAGACAGATGGTTTGTTGGCAATTTGTTTATAGGATAATTAAGAAGGTAAACAGTTCTGCAAGGACTAATAGAGCAGTTGTATTTTCTCTTTGCACCTTGTTTTATTTTTGTTTTTTAACATTTCATGTTAAAAACAAATAACAATTGATATTGTGAAAACTTCTGCACTAGTTAAAATTATTTAACAAGTAAACCTATTAGAAAAATTTCTAATAGGTTCTAAAGCTATTAGAAAAATTTCTAATAGGTTAAAAATTTCTAATAAAAAACATTCTAAGCTTATCTAGCAAATCTTTCTGTATGATTTTAACAACAATGCTTTTTTCATGACAAAAGCGAAGGGACGAAAATACGGAGAAAATTGTTATATTCAAATTTTCAAATATACATCTTGCAATTGTCGAGTAAATCAACCATAATATTTGGGTATTTTCTTTTTCTACAGACCAAATCCCAAACCTTAGGGTATAGTCTTTTTTTTTTTGGGACACCCTAGTGCTTAGTCAGAATATCTTAAGTTTTAGCGCTGTTTTTTTTTACAAAAGTTAAAAATAACTTCTCGATATATAAACAGCTTTTTTTTCCAGTAAATTTCCCGCTTTTATTGTGTCATATTTGCTTGTGTTTTATAACAATTTTAAAAACTTGTTTTGAAATAATAAGCTAAATATCATTCAATTTATTGTACATGATTCGATATTGTATGATTTAAAATTTAAATTTTAACAAATTCTTGTCTAAAGAATGCGAGTCTTGTTTAAAAAAGCAAGTTAGAAATAATACCTTCTCATTGATGACCTTAATACAATGGTTTTCTTCAAAATGACAACCGTATCGAACTACTTCTCCGTTGCTGTTGACATCTTTTAAACCAACCGTGGTTGTAGTGAAGACAGCCGCAACGATAAGAAAACTTTGTAAAAATATGTTATTCATTTTTCTTTTTTTTTTCTTTTATGCGTGGGAATCTAAAAACAATAAAGTAAAATTGTTTAAGATTTTTTTATTAGTAGAAGTATAAAAGAAAACGTTTTTTTAATACAAAATGATTTTTTTGAAAATCATGCAATGTTAATAAACATTTTAACCTTTATCTATTTTCATCAGCCAAAAAAAATAACTAAAGCAAAACGTTGCATAAAGTTAAATAAAGATTTATGATCTAGTCAAAACTCCAGGTCGTTACTCATTTTAATCAAAACTTTCGTTGAAAACCGAAACTAGACTTCGATATGCTTTAATGCACAAACTTGGCACAAAAAATTGCATTCATAATAAAAGATCAAAATTTATGAGGTGGGTGTTTACCGACCCCAAGTATATTCAAAAACTGAAAAAATCTTTCTATAAGCAAAATTTCATAAAATGTCAAATACCATAACGTTTTTCATAAAAATGAATAATGTCAGAACTTTTGAAAAAATAATTTTTTACCCAATCACGGTTGGTTATGGTAAATTACACACCAATATTTAATGCATTTATTTAGCAATAAGTATTGACTTTAACGTACAATATTGAATTCTGTCTTTTATTTTCAGCATGATTACTAATTATATCATTTTTCAACATTATTTTTAACAAAATTTTTATGCCAAATTTTTTGATTTACTTATTTTAAGGGGCTTTCGAAATTTGGAAACCAAGTTTAGGGCCGTTTCGAGTAGGTGTCTGGTGGAGTTTGCTTTTGGGTTTTTACCGATGAAAAAAAGGTCGTTTATTTTCTCAATTTAACGACTAGATATAAATTGTCCAAGAGCCATTTTGTCAGATAAATAAAAAAAAAGTATTAAAATGCCGACTGAAGGTAGTCGTATTTCAAATGACAATAGATCTTATGTTGCAAACGTTAATGAAAGCTACAACAACAACTCAACCAAATTAGTTTCACTGACAAATTAGTTTTACATTTTGTTGATGGGTTGGAAATGCTTGTGAAATTTCAGAAGAACAAGAAAAAGTTTTTATTGATTTTATGTATCTTCATGATATGACTCATTTTACTGGCCTAGCACCAAAGACACTTGTTGCATACCGGTGCAGCATGTTAGTGCAGGCTTTTCAGACCCAATCAATACTGCAACAGGGTAATTTCAAGATTGAAGCTATTTTAAATATGTAATTGGAATCAAGTTGTTTATGGCTGCACTTAACTGATTTATTTTTGCATCAAAAATTTTTTTTAGTGGGAAATAAACATTATATTAGCATAAAGTAAAAAACAGTATAAATCTTTGATTTTTTGTTTTTGTTTTTTTGTTGCAGAAAATGTGTTGAAAAATTTGTGTTGTTTCCAAAACTACATGGCATAATCAAGTTACTTAATAACATGATTATACATTTATAACCAAGGCCGCATTTGTGACGTTGGGATTCACGGCGCTCTTAGGCATATGAAAATTGTCGTTTTAAAGTTTCTAATAAAGTATAAAAAAGTACATATCTTCGCTAAAAACTAAAACTTCGAAATGAAAAAAAAATAAGCTCACCATTTTGGTTGGCGCCCCTAGGCAGTTGTCTAGATTTGCATTATGGCAAATGCACTTGTCTATAACTTAAATTAAAATTTCGGATCAATTTTCAAATTTTAAACAAAGTTATTTTAACCAGTTTGAAAGTAGCATTTTTTTATGTTTGAAGTTCTTTCAAGCAACATTTTATTTTTAACAAAATTAAATATACCTAAAATATCAGTAATTCAACAATTTAATTGTGACCACGTGTCACAAATTAATGTTATGTCATATTCTATCAACCATAACTCTTACACATGGTCGTATGACTTTGTCAATATCAACTTCTCTGGCATTTTAAATTGTCAATAACATTTCTCCATTTTTATAATTGTTTAACTTCTAAAATCCTTTTTCAGAAATACTTATTTTTAAAGTGCAAATGTTTGGCGACTGCTAAGGTGTCGTTAGAGATAAACTTCTTGGTATCATCTACTAAAATGAAGATCAACTTACATATTATTTTTGAGATTTTTTTTTTTTTTTAATAGATTGAGTTTAAACCATTTCATTACTTATAGAAATGAAATAACTATAAAACCAAGTTAAAAAAAAGCGAATTTAAAAATTGAATATTGAATTTGAGTTTTGTCAAAAAGCCTACTAAACTAAACCTAATTTGCAGTTGCTACGTATAAGCTACTTATACGCGCCACTTTAATTACTGTGTTTTACACTTTGCTGATTTGTTTATTTTTCTGAAATATCTCAAACAAATATCAAAAATATACTTTTTGAATATAAAAACATTTAGATATTTGGTAGAACAAGCTTTGTTTTTAATGCAGTATGATACTATATTCAATTATTTTCTTATTAGTAGCTATTTTTATAATAATAATTTCATAATAGTAAACGACTATTTTCATAATAGAAAATATTTATAAAAGTTAAGGATGCATATTCTAACGAAAAACAAGTTAATATCGGTATTTGGTCTTCAATGTTTGTTTACTGTTCTTCAAAACAAAAACAATACAACAGTTATTGTATCTGTTTTTCATCACAGCAATACAATAACAGTAAATATTGTTTTAATTACATCTCTGGTATAACAATACAGTATTATTGTACTGTACGGTACTATGTACCTTATAAAAAAAACATTTCTATTTACCAGCAATGGTAAAAGACACATAGTCCATAGAATAGAAGTTAAGAAATATATATGATAAATCTTATGTTTAGTACAAAATCGTAAGATTTAAAAAATTTATATACCTTGTTTTTTTAGTTCATAAAAAAATTTCTCCAACATAATTTTTATTGTTTCTAAAAGTGTAAAATAAACTCTATACAAAGATGCTAATTGTTGAACCATAGACTAAAATTATGATATGATACTTGTAATAAATAATTTGCAATCTGCACCTTCGGTTTACTTAGAATTCACTTTTTTAAGATACGTTACCGTTTCATTGCAAAAACATAAGTCTCAAAAACATAAGTCTCGAAAACATAAGTCTTAAAATTTACAATTTTCAGCTATTGACTAATATTGAAGTATAAGAAAGAACAAACACTGACCTGAAAGTTTCGCAATGTTCATGAAAAAACAAAAAACAAAATTTTATCAAAATTTGAGATATCCAAGTGGAGATTTCTGGACCACTTGGCATGAAATGACCCAACTGCAAAGAAGTAAGTTTTTTTGACAAAAAGTTTTTTTGCAATTTGATTCTATAATAAATTTATTTCTAAGGGGCTGTCCATTGGTAACGTCAGCAGTTCTCAGGCAATTTTTACCTCCCTATTTAATAATGCTACCCGGGTAGTATCCAACGGGAGATTACCCGTGTACGCATTGACAGCCCTAATCTTAGTTAATGATAAATATTTATCATAATTTATGTACAGCCACTAACATCTTTTTTTCGATATTATAAAAGTATTATATATAGTATTATATATTATTTTCGATATTATTTGTAATTATTTATGGATTTGATATTGATTTGAAAATTTCAATAAAGTTTATCTTTGTGACGGGGGTTCTATATGTAGTTAATTGAAAGTAATGGAAAAAAATGTAATTGTTTAAGTAAATTTAAAAAAATATGTAACTGTGTTTCTCATAAAATATGATGTCCTTGGCCTTGAAGCATACTTAAATACAAAGCTTATATACAGTTGCACGAGACTACTGGTGAAGAACTTTGTTTATAAATTGATTTATATGTTATTTATTACAAGTTGAACATCAGAGTTTTTTAAAAAAAAGAAAATTTGTACTGATTGCAAAACTAGCTTACATGTTTCATATTAATATATAAACTCTGAGGAGATTTTATTTTTATGTTTTGTTTCAACCTTAGTTTCAAAGAGACTGATACATTTTTTAATTACATAACTCTAATAAAACATCGTCCTTAAACCATTAAACACTTTTTAAAGATTTAGAAAAAAAGTATAGCAGGCTACATTGACTTATATATAAAAGATGACAATTGGAAACTAAAACTCTATTTGAACAAAAGAAAATAAACAAAAAAAAAAAATTAAACAAAAGAAATTAAGTTTATTTGTTTGTCTAGTGAACAGTAATTTTTTGCACAGTTACATAACATTACTAACAAAAAAAGACACTAACTTAACACTAACATTACTAGCAAGAAAAAGTATTGAAGTCAAATAAGATAACCAAATAAAAGTGGATTATGGCATCAAAATATGCAAATTATTGTGGCATTTTTTTGTATTGTATTATTTGAAAAATAAGGATTTAAAAAAACCAAATTAAGTGGTTTAAAATAAACGTTGTAATTGCAAAAGATTAATAGAGAAAACACAATAAAATTATTAGAAAAAAGGAACAAATTCAGTTGTTATGTTATGTGTTTTTGTTATTATAAAACGTGTTTTGCATGCATAAACTCCTAAAATATATACAACGTGAACTTACATTTGTACAGTTTTTTTTTCTACCTCTTTACACTTGGTTCTTCATTATGATTTAGTAAGTTACTCCATTAGGTAAATAGTTTCATGACGTTTCACGGCATTTAAGTCATCAATTTTTTTCAATAATTTATAATGCTACAACGTTTTGTAATGAGTTAATTACTAGATGATCCTGCATTTATAGTTCTATGAAGCATTATCAATTCAAACTTTATATGCAGTTGTACCAGACTACTAGTAAGGTACTAAGAGAATGCGACGTGTAAATCTTAAACTAGAGCAAAGGTAGTTCTACACTCGTTACTGCATCTTTATACGAACTTATAACAAGTTAAACATTTACTTCTAGTACATTATTGTTTTTTATTACTTAACTCTAATAAAATATTGTCCTTAAACCTTTATATACTTTGTGAAAGTTTAAAAACTATTTTAAATTTTATATAAACAGGATGACAATTGGATATTATAAATTTATTTGAAATTTTAACAAAAAAATGTGATATTTATTTGTTTTTTTTACCTAACAGTTCTTTTGTTCAGTAACATATAAGCTTTGATATTACAAGCTAGCTAAGAGAATTGAATTCAAATATTTAACCAAAGCAAGGTGAATTATGACATTTATTGTAATAAAAAAGCAGTTCATCAAAACATGATTTTACGTTAGAGGAAGCAAGTTTTCAATAAAAATTAATCGATGTTTTTTCAAAATAAAACATGACATATCTCTATTTTTATATTCACAGAAATTCAAAAAATAACAGACTTGATTTTATTGGTTTTACTAAAAATAACTTAATGAAACTATATATAAAATTTGGAAAAACGGAATACATTTTTAAGTTTTTTATATACAATACCAAAGTCAATCCAAATCAGCTCTTGCTTACAATTGCTTTTAATTTGAGAGTGTTACCTTGGCTTGCTTTAACAACAAATAAGCAATATTCTCAAACATTAAGAGATTTAGTAATGTATATAAGTATAAGATTAAGGTATAAGATTAGTAATGTATATAACTTATATATGGATTAGTGTAACGTTTTATAAAGAAATTAGATAATTTTTTTTTAAACATTTTTCTAACAAAATGATAGCATTAAGAAAACTTAACGTGAAAAAAATCATACCAAGTTAATTATATTCTATTGAAATTACTGAGTAAATTATATAACTGTTATAAAAAGTCTATCGTATGAGAATCGCAGCATAATTAAGTTTCATTATCGATTTATAGTTTGTTATAATGGTTATCAAAAGATTTTTCTGAAGAATTTTGTTTCATGAAAAAATCATAAAATACCGCTTTTTAGCATTGTTTTTAATGCAAGCCAAAAGTTCGCAAAAACAAACATTGAACCAACTCGAGTTGCTTCAATATTTGTTTTAACATTAAAGAATTACTAGACAAGACTTGTATTAATATTTTTAAAAAGATCCCTGCTGACACAAACCATCCGATAACTACTAAATTACCTCGCACTAATAACAGAAACCCCAACAGATTTCCATTCGCTCTAAATATCGCATTCACTACAACCTATCAGCAATCCTTTATTCAAAAATACCTAGGTATTTTTCATGATGGTGTCAGAATCCTCTACCTCCCACGAAACATTGGCAGGTCCGCTGTCTTTTCAACAGATAAATAATCAGTTCTTTTTCCTGCGTTCTACAATTGCATTACAAATAATGAATTGTACAGCTTTTTTATTACAAAAATAAATTGTACATTTCATTATTTGTAATGCTGATCAATTTTAAACAAAGATTTATAAAATTATAAATTAAAATATTTAACACTAAAAAGTATCAAAAAAACTTATAATAGCAATTTAAATAATGACATTGTTTCATTATAATAACATTATTTCATTATAATAACATTGTTTCATTATAATAACATTGTTTCATTATAATAACATTGTTTCATTATAATAACATTGTTTCATTTTAATAACATTGTTTCATTATAATAACATTGTTTCATTATAATAACATTGTTTCATTTTAATAACATTGTTTCATTATAATAACATTGTTTCATAATAATAACATTTTTTTATTATAATAACATTGTTTTATTATAATAACATTGTTTCATTATAATAACATTGTTTCATTATAATAACATTGTTTCATTATCATATAGCTCTTAGTAAATGGTATGAAGATTAAAAAAACTTCGTTTTAGCTTTTAGAAAACGATTAACGTACAGAAGATTTCTCAAATCATTCTAAGCATAAAAGCTTTCAAAAACCTGTCATAAGAAGAGAAATTTGACCTAATTATGGAACAAAATTATTATTAGAAACTGTTATTACACCTTAGTTACAAATTAATGAGCTATGTAGGCTACTTTTTATTTGTTTGAAAACTCAAAAATGTAAATAAATAGATAGCAAATAATAAATTTACTTGAGGAGATATTGTTTTTTTTCCAAGAAAGTTACAAGATTTTTGTTACAAGTTTGGACTATAAACTCTTACTGAAAAAACAATGCTTAAAAAAATTACAATAAGACAAAAATATATTTTTATTTAAAAAATGAATCCTTGGCTTTTAGTGAATGATTATATGTAGCCAGTTACAGTAATAAAACAACCTAATAATCAATTTTAACTATAGACACCAACACGAATAAAAGCAAGATCGTCTATCAACACAAAACATTATTACAGTAGCATCCAAAATTAACAGATAGCATAAAATATTACAGTGAACACTCAAACATCCAAGGGACCAAGAAATAAGCTTGTTAGAGCAAATAAAGATTTAACTGGAATTTCAAAAATAGTTATGAAGAGTTATCAAATTATTTAGAGTTTATTGTACATATTTTAGCTACTAAGATAGAAACACCTACATAAACATTGACAAAATACAAATTTATATAACCTAATGTAACCCATTAACACATAACAAAAACACACATTACCACATCATTTGACAGATAAAAATACTTAAAACATTTACAAATATAACATTTAAAAAATACAATGACATACCTTGAAATGTGTGTTTATCAAATTAAAAAAAAAGAATTATCAAGTCATTGGTTCTGTAACGTGCTATATAGAATTTGGTTGGGTGAAAACCAATGCTTTCTAAGATTAACATCAACTTTATCATAACATTTTGACTTTTATAAAAAATTTTTTTAAACATATTAAAAAAAAAAAAGATTGATGATAATGATTACATTAACTACAAACAGATTTTATAATATGTTTCATCATGACACTACACCACTTAGCTGGCAAGGACAACATTCTTGCTCTCAACAAAGTTAATTTACACTTTAACAAAGTACACCACTTGGCTAGCAAGGACAACAATTTTGTTGTAAATTAAGCCAAGTCACAACACTTTGAAACCACAGAAACAACATATTAACCACTTATAGATTATAAACAAATAACATTATATCGCATAAGAGAGATTTATATAAAACAGATATTGACACATAAACACTTTAACATAAAGCTTTAACACATAAAAACACATATAATAAATAATACACATTACCCAATCAAGTCAAAATATACTTAAATATATAAATTAAGAAAAATGTATATATTAGAAACATTTACAAATACAACCTTACTTGTGCAATAACACATAACACACATAGAAAAACTTCATATGTAACAGATGTTTACATATTTATGAAACATAAACACTAACAAAGTATGAACCCATATAACCTTAACACATATAAACACATAAAAAATAACAAATGCCACCACATCATATGACACATAAAATTACTTATATATATAAATTCAGAAAGATATACAAATTAGGCACATTTTCGAATACAACCTTATTTGTGTAATATTTGTTCTATGATACGCCTTGTACTGCATGTTCATCAACTTTAAAAATCTAAGGACACGTGCTTCCTCGACCACTTTTTTTCTAAAAGAAAATTTTTTTTAAAGAAAATTCTAGATATTGTCGACTTATTTCAAAAATTGAGGATTATGTCCCTCCACTTCGAAGCCCGTGTCGTCGGCCCTGACAATTGACAAGGGATTTGAGGTTATTAGTAAAACGCATGAATTAAATAAATTACCTTACTTTAAAAGTTACTATACCATTTAAAAATAACATAAGGTTTATCCATTAATACAGAAGCAATCAAGTTAAAAAGTTTTTGATCTTATTACTAATTAAGCTAATGAAGCAAAGTTTTCGATTTTATTACTGATTAATCAGTTATTAACAGATTACATAGATAAAAGAATACCTTATCACGTGGTCAAAAATATAAAAAGAAATATTAAAAGGCCAAGCATGCTAAAACTTTTTTTTAAAAAACTCCGTGACAAACGCGCACGAAAGAGAGACGGCAGCGGCAGCGTTAAATTAAGCATTAATTATAAGCGATAATAGTATAAACAGCTGGTTGCCAAATATTAGGCACACTTTACATTTTAAGCAATTTTAAAGTTTAAATGATTTTTTCGAGCAAATAAATTGTTTTTAAAAAATTTTTTGTGTGTATTTTAGTTACTAATATAATTATAATTGTTTTTAAATTGTGGCAATTGTGTCAGTCCACCCTATCTGTCAATAAGTTAGGTTATAACTCAATTAGCTGTCAAATGTTGAAAAGTGTGGATGGACTTAGTTAATAATTGATTTTAATTATTAATTTTTAGAAATTTGTTTTTCAAGTTTTTCGAATTCAGAACTATTGAAACCTAAGTATTGGTTAATGGTTGAATTAGTTATGGTTAATAATTTATTATTTTTGCTAATTTTAATGTATATATCCTGACTTGTAACCATTCGCACCTCTTATTGACTTTTTTAGTATGGGCAAGTCTTCAGACTTTACCCAAAAAAAAAAGTAGTAAAAACCTTACTTCTTCATTCTACATATTCCCAAAGAGAGATAGCAGCAATTGTAAGTCAGTAGTGAGCCGAATTAAAAGAAAAATCGATACAAATGTGCCTCTAAAACCAGGCCGTGTCGGCAAAAGTGGCAGAAAAAGGATCACTACTCAACTTTGTGACCGTAAAATTAGGGACATCTGTCTTAAAAACAGAAAAAAAAAGCGTGGCTAAACTAGCTGCAATGTAAACAATAGAGGAATTAACGTCTCCAAAAGGACGGTTAAGAGAAGGTTGGCTGAAGAGAATATAATTGGTCGTCGTCCTACCAATAAACAACGTTAACTGACGCCATGATAAAAAAAAACGACTGGAATGGGCTGGAAAACACCAGCATATGACTATTGAAGACTGGAGTAAAGTAATTATAGTTTATAATATTGTAAGAAACCAGAAAAATTATAGGTTTATAATTTAAAATAACTTTGCAATGTTTTACAAGTCTGCTTCTCGGATGAGTCAACATTTCGACTTTTAATGGATAAAAGCTCATTTGTTCGACAACGCCAAAGGAAAAAAATTCCACCTGAACTGCCTTTTTTTAAAAGGTTAAATATCCTGTAAATGTAACGGTATGGTCTGTGATTTCAGCAAAGGGTATAGGCTATCTCTACATTGAGGCAGAGCCAGTACAAGCGATTACTGGACAACAGACTCCTGCTTCAGGTCTGAGTATGGTTTCCTGATAATGAAGAGTATATTTTCATGCATAATTCAGCACCGTGCCATAAAGCTAGAATTGTAACAATATTTCTAACTGAAAAAAATGTGCGTGTTTTGCCATGGCCAGGGAATTCACCTAATATGAACCTCATAAAAAATCTATGGGAGTTCGCAAAACGGGATATTGGCAAAGAAATCATCACTACCCAGTAATAATTTATAGAAACCTTTCTAAAAGAGTGGCATAAAAACCCCAGTCTCCAACAGAATGCAAAAGTCTGCATAGAAAGCATGGCCCAACGCCTGAAAGCTGTTATTGAGGCAAAGGGTGCCATTACAAAATAATAAGATTATTACCTTATTTTTTATATCAAAACTTTTTTATAAAAAAATGAAAAGCTTTGATTAAGTAATTATGTAGTTTTATATTCTAAAAAAGCTCTCTAACTATAAAAACAATAAAAAAGTAACTGCAAGATTTTGCAGTAAATGTAAATGCAAAATTTATTCATTAAAGTATTTTAAACTTAAAAATTACTTAAAAAGTAAGCTGTCTAATATATATATTAGGTATGTGTGTAATATTTTTAAATTTTTGTTTGTTATTGATTGTTATATATCATTGGAAAGAGGCTGAAATCAGCATTACAATAGTGAACACGTCATTACAAAATAAAAATTCTACAAAAAATTATGCTCATTTAAGTAACAAAATTTGATGAAATTTGGTTTGCTTAATAAAACGGCAATAAAAGGCAGTAGAACTTCAACAATATCTAATATTATAATGGAAACATTTGTCTAAGAAGTGTTTTTTATATTTACTGGGTATTTATTACCTCTCTATATCAGCCATTTTTTTGAGCCTTTAAAATTTCTTTATTAATCATTTGCTCTAGATTTTTATTAAGTTTGGCGCAAATTTACTTGAAAGCTGGAGATGTCTTTTTAAAAATGAGTTAACTTATCCCAGGAAAGACTGTAGACTCTTTTACTTTTTTTCCTGAACTAATTAGAAAATTATTCATAATATGACGTAAATCTTCTTTACTGATTGGAAATCCAAATTCATTCAATTGAATGGCACACTTCACAAAAGCAGCCCCTTCGAATTTAGGAAAGAAGTATGGTTTACCAGGTTTTAAGTTGTGTTTTTCTTTCAGTTTGTAACAAATTGTACTTGGATCAACGCCATACATAGCAACAGTTTGTTTTTGCGTAAGTTTTTTAGATTTTACCTCTTCAAGACATTTGGATAGGTCATTATTTGTATAGTCTGTATATTTTCTGGTTTTGCAACAACTTGATATCTGGGAAAAACATGAATGTTATTTTTAATTAGCAAAAAAATTAATGACACATTTACTAACTTAGCAAAAGATATTCCATGTACAAGTAATACTTTTAAATTTTTACCTCAAAAAATAACATATCTTAATTTCATTGAAATATCTTTTAAGGAATTTGATGCTGCTTTTAAAACGATTAAACCAAATAAAGCAATAAGATATCAACGGTATCAACGGAAGAGATATCAGCTGTATCAACGGAAGAGTATCAACGCTATCAACGGAACAGATATTAAGGGTACCAACGGAAACATCGTTATTAATTTTTACAACTTTATCAAAAGTATTTTATTTAAAATCTTTTCGTCTTGCGTTAACCAAGAAGTTTTCCTTGGTTAAATCAGCTTAAAATTGCCAAAGTAACGCCGATATTCATAGGAAGGGATGCAACTAATGTAAATAACTATTGCCCTATCTCTGTTCTTCCTGTATTTTCAAAAATTTTAGAGAGAATCTTATATAAGAAAATCATCACTCATTTTTCTGTAAATAATATTTTATTTAATAAGTAAATATTGTTTTATGTAAATAATATTTTATTTAATAATAGTGAAATCAAGATTTCACTATTATTATCTTGATCAAATGTTCTCTTAATTTATTGAATTAAAGTACTTGCAATAAATGCTCAAATGCCTATCACTGAAAAGAGGCTTATTGAAATCCTGGACCAACACAAGAAAGAGATAATTCAAAGCTTTTAAAAAAGACTTTAGGGTTTATCATTAGATCTTAAAGATATTCATAACACACTAATATATATGTCAATATTAAACATAAGCCAATAAGGCTTATGTTTAACATAACATATGACATGGTCATCAATAATGAATAGAAAATACTAAATTTAAAGAATCAACAAATCTCTTTCCAAAACAAAATTAATCATGTCAAAGAAAGCAAAAAAAACTCAAGAAAGCAAAACAAACTCAAGAAAGTCTTGATCTCAAAATAGAGGACCAAGCAAATCGAAGTACGAGAAATACTTTCTTATTCCGAGGAATAAAAGAAGATTTGATGAAATGAAAATTGGCCAACAACTGAAATAAACTTATAAAGGTTGTAGTTGATCATGCAAAGATTCTGAAAAAGAATTTAATACGACTCGTTAATACTACGTGTAAACTGAAGTATTGCATATTCGTTTGAGTTACATTTTTCGAAACCATATTGATTATTAAATAAAATATTATTTAGAGAAAGATGAGAGTTGATTTTTTATATAAGGTTCTCTCTAAAGCTTTTGAATATACAGGAGGAACAGAGATTGGGCAATAGTTATTTACATTATTAAGCACAATTATTTAAATAACTTTTTACCCATTTTATTCCTGAAAAGGCTTTTGCGTATGGTTGAGCAAGCCCATCGTGGAAAAAAAATCACTAATCAATTCACAAAAATCTTCTCCAAATTTCATGACCGGAAAAACTCACAGTATGTTATTTACGCTTTCCAATCTATAAATAAATCTAAATATATGGATACGAATGTTTATGTTAAGGTGGTACCCCACGAAGAAAAAGGACCCTTTTTTATAATTTTATGAAAGATTGACCCTTTGAGTTGACTTGTTTAAATATATAGCTTAACTTGGACCTACTTGAGCCCCACTATCACTTAAAACTCCCTAGCAAACTCATAGCAACAAGTTTTTAACTTGTTTCGGAAGTGATTTTGGACTTGTTTTTTTAATAGCAACTCTAAGATGAAAGCATAAAGTCTTTTTTTTCCCGGTCTAAAATGCATTGATAGAAATCACAAACCTTATTAAACATGGCACAAACATTCTTGTTGCTTATTTGATTTTTTTTTTGTTAAGATGTCAAGCAAAAAAATTTATCTAGAAAAGTTAAAAAGTATGACATGGATGTCATTCTAATAAAAATTATTCTACTGTTTAGCTTCATGAAAAAGAAGTTCATGAAAAAAGCTGTTTATGCTATACTCTTTCATTTTACTAGCTTTTCTTATAATGATTATCGACACCAATTATGCTCTAGAAATACTGCAAAAACATGGTGTAAGTACTGGAATAGTGGCAAGAAAAGTTTAAACTCATCAATGTCAATTTCACCATGGATAAAGACTTTAATTCTTCCTTTTATTCAAGATCTACAAGCTGATGAGTTACTCAAAAAAATGCCTGCATAGTGAAATTCAAAATGGTAATGAAGCATTAAACTCTTTGATATAGTCTCATGTACCCAAAAACAACTTGTAGGGAAAAAAGTTCTTGATATGGGTGTCCATTCAGCAGTGATCCATTACAATGATGGTGCAAATGGTATATTAAATGTACCATTGAGCAAATGTACAAATGGTGTATTAAATGGTACTATGGTATTAAAAGTATTATGGCTAAATCGGTTCAGTAACTTGTAAAAAATCAATTTTAGTAAATATTACTCGTGTTTAACGAATGAATTTAAAATCGAATAATGAAGTAAAAAGTAGAAGAAAATCTTTAAGATCAAATAAAACAGTTTCCCGTGATGCTGAACGGGATAAGAAAAAAATTTTTTTATGTAGCTGGTGGTTTTTAGCAGTTTTAACACTTCAAAATATTCTTTTTTTTTTTTTTTTTTGCATAAATGTTTTTTTAGGGTTTTTAAAAATTCGAAACATGATAACTTAATTGAAGTTTATGTTTATGAGGTGAATTTTCAGGAAATCTTTATTTACTATTGATGATCCGGTTGACCTATGGGTTTTTCTTAGATTTGGTTAAATAAAAATTTATTGCTATTAACCTTTAGCGGAAGTCAGAAATTTTTAATTTTTTCAGTAAATTCGCGATAAAAAGAGAAACTTTTGAAAAATTTAAAAACGCATGGGTTATACGGTGTATAATATGTTGCTTTATAACTGTACCAATTTTCAATCCATAGTCTATTAACTAGATCAAGATAAAATGTTTTGAAATACAGCCTTTGTTGTTCTTTTTTCCGCGATTGTGGGTTTTTAATAAGTTTTAAAGTTTATCTTTTAAAATAAAAATAATTACAAGACTTTATTAAAACATGTTTTCATCAAAAAGATATATTTTATATAATATTTCAGAGTTTCATTTTTTCCCTAGTGTAACACAAAAAAAAATCACTAAACAGTATTTAAATATCTTCGCCAAATTTTATGACTGGAAAGACTCTATGTATGTTATTTATGCTTTCCAACCTATTAATATATCTAAATATATGGGAATGTTTATGTTAACCAAATGTATTCCCCTTCTTTAGGTGCTCGACGTGATGATGCTTTCTGACTCGAAAACAACACAAAGCGCATAAAGAAATTATATTTGGATATATTGCTTACCCTGCAAGGCTAATGATCAAGAAAAACGTGAAAGACGTAGAATATATATTAAGTTTAAAAGTTTTAAACTTTATATATTCTACGTCTTTAATAAAGTTCTTACTACGAATATATCGCTCAATGGTTACTGTTATCAACATTCTCACAGAATCACAAGCTGGAGGTGTTCTCTTATACATTAATAATTGGATATATTGCTTACCCTGGAAGGCTAATGATCAAGAAAAACGTGAAAGACACATAATATATATAAAGTTTAAAAATTTTTAATTAACTATTCGGGATTTATATCTAAGTGTCCACTTAAGGTATGTTTCTTAACCTTAACTTTTTTACCAAACCTCTGGCAGGAACTTATTCTTAAAAGTATAAAAGTATCAATAGAAGTTTTTTCAAACTTTTTTCTTTATTTTATATACTTATTCATGTATAGATATATATTTATTTATACCTACGCTATAAGCATATTTATTTATATTTTAATAATGAATGTTATATACTATACTATAGATATATCATGGCGATTTATGTGCCATTGGCAAGGTTATTGCCTCTAAAAATCAAAAAATATTTTTTTGATAAATGCTTATCTTGGGTTCACATAAAATGTAATGACCTTAAGAATATCGACTATCAGTTACTTAAAAATTCATCTAATGATGATTCATGGTTTTGTAAAAACTGTCTGAGCTCTATATTTCCATTCAACAGCGAATATCCTATTACTAATGGCTCAAATAGTATTAAGAAAAAAGTTACTTGTCACCCTTTTAAAAATCTCAAATCTATTACTGATACTTTTAATAATCTCTCGTGTGAAGCTGATCATAAAAAAAAGTTTTTTTTAAAAGTTCTTTTAAGCTTAATCACCTAAATATGGCTTCCCTCTTAAAGCACATTGATGACTTGGAACATTTATTAAAAATGACTCAACTAGAATTTGATATTATTGGAATAACAGAAATTAGATTAGTTAATAATAAAGTTCTTACTACGAATATCTCCTCAATGGTTACTGTTATCAACATTCTCACAGAATCACAAGCTGGAGGTGTTCTCTTATACATTAATAATAAGTTTGCATATAAACCGATATAAAGGACCTTCATGTCTACAAACCTAAAGAATTAGAATCTGTTTTTGTTAAATTATTTAACCCTAAAAAATCAGATATTATTATTGGTTGTTTATATAAACATCCATTATTGACAAATTGACTTTAATACATTCAATATTTTTCCATTACTTGACAAACTTTAAAAAAAATAAAACTGTATTTCTACTAGGTGATTTTAATATACATTTAATTGATTTGCATTCGACTCAAGAGTTCTTAAATTTTCTATCCTCTAACTTCTTCTTGCCTCATATTGTCCCTCCTATTTGTATAGTTAATAAATCTAAAACATTATTAGACAACATCTGTTCACACATTAATCAAACAACTTTACTGCAGGTAATTTCACAACATCTATATCTGATCAACTCCCTCAATTTCTGATTGCTCATGACATTTTAAAAGTAACATCTAACAAAAAACCAGCTGATTAATAAAAAAAACTGGAAAGTATTTAATGAGAGGCATCATTTTTTATCTGATTTTAAAAAAGATTTTGATGATAATGTTGCCAATGAGTCTTTAGATAATGACTGTAATGGCTTGCTTTGTAAAACTATTAGCATTATAAATAAACTGCTCGATATTAATGCTCCTTTTAGAAAATTAACTAAAATGGATATAAAATTCAAAACATAACCATGGATCACTAATAATCTAAAACTCTTTATTAATTAAAAAAATAAGATTTTTATAAAATACTTACAATCAAAAGATTCGGATATTAATACTGTACTTTATAATGATTACAAAAAGTACCGTAATACACTTCAATTAATAGTTAAAGAAAGTAATAAAAATTACTATAACAACTGAAGACCTCAGTGGAAAAACCGGCGTTATCACATTTAAAAAGTATTGAGAAAGTATTTATTGATCATTAATAAATGTATTTATTTAAAACAAAGAAAAAAAATTTTTGTATAAAAAATTAAAAAAAATTTTGTTTTTAAATAAACTTTAAATAAAATAATTATAATATAAATTTTTTAAATTGCTACTGAGGTCTTCAACTATTTAAAAAAATATACTTAATAAGAAAGCATTATTTACTCACAGTTGCATTAATGATAAAATGCCCTCTATTATAACAGAACGGTTTACTCCATTATTACATGCTCATACCCAATCTACTAGGATGGCTCAAAGAGGCGGGTTGTGTGTTTAAGTTTTTGTTACAAAATTTTATGGTAGACATTCCCTTAAAAACTCTGTAATTAGTGACTGGAATTTCTTACAAAGTAAGGTAAATTTTCTTTATTTCTGTAACCTAAATAAATAAAGTCTGAAAGAAAAAATATTGACTCTAATTAAGTGAACTTAAGAAAAACTTATTAAATTTACTTAATTAGAGTCAATAGTTTTCCATTAGTGTTATAGTGATATATTCATATTTGTCTTTGTATATATATATATATATATATATATATATATATATATATATATATATATATATATATATATATATATATATATATATATATATATATATATATATATATATATATATATATATATATATATATATATATATATATATATATATGTATATATATATATATATATATATATATATATATATATATATATATTTTCACTGCTAGAGAGTAAAATTTCATTGACTTTGGTTGTGCAAGTTTTCCCACGGTTGTGAAAAGTTAACCACAGTTACGGTATGCAAATATGATATTAGTTTTCTTAACAAAATAGACGCTGTTGGAAGAGCAGTCTTAAAATCATTTTTCTGTATCTCAAAGTACAATAATAATTACCTACACTTGTTTTTTAAAATAGAGGATATTTCAACTATTCTGGTTAGGAACAAAGTAAATCTTTTTACCAGGCTGTTTAAAAATCAAACTTGCTATACACTGATAATCAATTAACTATAGGCAATGCAGAATAAATAATTCTTTACAAATGAAGTGTTTGAAGCCTGAAACACACTTGATTAAAGCTTCGTCCAGTGCATGATAAATTAAATAAAAAAGGCAAAAAAGTTAAACTCACGCATCCTATCGAAGACCTGCAAGCTCATGTTGCCTCAACATTAAAAGAAACATTTCAGTTTTAGAACTTGAGAAAATAGAGAGAGTCGTATAAAATTTTGATGTAGGAGATTGTTCCAAAAAGTCTGACCTAATAATTTGTGGAAAACGCAACGGTTGGTTTACATTTAATTGCTAAGAACAGCGAGAGGCATGTCATTTTAGATTTGATTTTAATTTAATTGGTAACTATTTTATTATAATTTATTTTACTTGTTATTCATTGCCGGGTGATAAAGAAAAAATGTAATAAATTCTTCCTAACATAACATCTTCTAAATCATATTGTTGGTCTTTGGAAAAGTGTTTTTATAAATTTATAATTTTAATAAAACTCTGTTTTATTAGCTCTTGCTCTAATTTTCTTTTTTCTCATCCACTTTTATCATTCTCACCCACTTTTATCATTCTCATCCACTTTTTGGCGCCTGGATGCTTGTCTTTGACAAATATCAGCTCAAATTATAGCATGATGAAGTCGATTTTTAAATCTAATTTTATGTGCTACATTAATCGATCATTTTAATATCTTTTCTCTCAAACTTAGGACTAGACTGTCTAGATAATTCACAGTCTAATTTTTTTAATCTTAATTTTCAAGGGATATAGCAAATTGTTGCATTAGTGGACCGTTCCTTGGGATTACTAAACAAACCTATCAAATCCTCAAAATCTTTGATTGTGAAGCTTTGCACTAGCTGTCTCCTCTTTAAATGTGTCTGTAATAGTAAGTGAAAAATATCTACTACATTGTTTACTTAAAACAACTTCTATTGTAATAAGACGTGCAAAAGTCAAAAAGTTCTTTATTATTAAAGCATAAACATGTTACTGATTCTAAAATGTTTGGCTTAATTAATTTAAAAAAAAAAATTAGTTTGTCTGCAAAACAACTCTGCTGGATTGGATTTGCAAGCTTAAACTGTTTGTGTAATTTTTTTCACAACCTGGATACTAGCAACATGATTAATAGCTGCATGCTCTGATGTAATATAAAACATTTTTATCCAGGGTCCAGTAAGAAATTTCCCAAATACTGTAAGCAAAAACATTTGTTAGATTGCGTTTGCACTACAAAATGCTTATCAAAGAGTTACTTTCAAACTTTTACACCTTACTGTTCCAGCTGTGAGATGTTGTTTAATGTCACTGTAATGATTTATAAGAATAAAACAAGTACGGAAAAGAATATGAAGGTGATTTCCACAATACCATGGAATGACACTTCCTGGTAATTTACTATTGTCTAAAAAATTTATAAAACTTGGTGGATCACCTTTTACGCTTTTATATCTCGTTTTACTTATAGCAAGAATAATCAAAATTGCCGTGCATTTCCACATAATTTACAGCTCTCATCAATTGCATCATCAATTGCATCATCAATTGCATCATCAATTGTATCTTCAAGATGAAAATCAAATCAAAATATGTAGCTATACATACTTATTAAAAATATTTAATATGAAAAAAAAAAATGAATGTTTAAGTATTGTATAAAATTTATACAACATTTATACACATTTTTCATTTGATCATACTATAAAATGATATGTAAAGATGATCTTGAAGTTTACTAGTTGTTGCATTTACTAAAAGCAACAACAAGTAAACTTCAGGATCATCTTTAGCTAAGTTAAAGTTTACATTTATTAACATTATTAACTTACATTTTTGAAACAAAAATTTATATTAAAACAAAGAGAGGTTAAAATATAGTTGACTTTATATTAAAATAAGCAAAATATTTATATTTCAAAATAGATAAGAATTAAATAAAATGTTAAACCTATAGTTTTTGACTTTTCGTTTTTTTTAAATCTAAATTAAATATAATCTAAAGAAATTAGAAATTTATAAATTTAACGAAAAGTATAATCAACAAAAAAGAGAAATAAATAAAATAAGTAAAAATGCAATGAAAATAAAAGTTAAAAAAAAAAAAGTTAACGAATGAAATAAATAAAAAGAGAAAAAAAGGAAAGAAAAAAAACTATTTAAATATAGGAAAAAAAGAACAAAAAAAGATCGGCAAACCTAGATTCTTTTTTTCTATGTTTCATTAGTTTTCTTTCATATATTTTTTAGGATTTTTTATTCACGACTTATTTTTAGTTAGCTTTATGTAGTTATGCTGTTATGCGGTCTTGTAGTTACGATTTTTTTTATTCAGTTTTTTAGCGTATCTAGTTTTACGTCCAGGTATTTGTACCTTAAAATGTATTTGTACCTTAAAATGCTGGTAATTGAATTTTGGACTGTTATATTTTCAAATGAATTAGAATAAGGTTTATATTATATATGGAAGTAACCAAGTGATTAAAGAGTATAATTTAAAACAGTAAGTTCATTTAATATTAAGTATACTCTGACAACTGATGATATTCTGTATGTTTTTAAAAATTAGAACACATATTACATAAAAGTCAGATTTAATCATCTTACTGTTCTAGTTATCATCAAAATCGTAAGACCAACATTTTAAGGTGCACATCGATTTTCTAAAACCTCTAAAGTACTATCTTCATTGTCAATTTTACGACTTAATTATCAAATAACAAATAAATCTTAAAATAATAAAAAAACACAATTTTAATCAGAAAAAGAATTAAAATGTTCATAAAAATGTCAAGACTTGATAATGATGATCGATACAGAGGCTTCTATCATTTTTGGTTTAACACCGTCAACTTTGAAGGATTGTTAGCTAAAACTGACATTAAAACCTCATTGCAAATAGGGAACTGCTTGCAGCCAAATATACAACAGCTTCCTTGAAAATGACATTGATCTTTGCATTTAATAAATTGTTCTTTTATTATTGCACGATTATTTTTATTCACCTGGTTCTTTTCGTCTTTTTCTTTTTCTCGTTTTCTTTTTCAGCTACCGCTTCTAGGACCTTTTTCCCTTCCATTGATCCATGTAATTGAGTTACTTTTATGGTTTTTATAAAGATGCCTTTTGGGATAACCTTGAATATGGTAGCAAATTCGTATCATTTCCAAGAGGAAATGAAGATTCAGTAAGATCACAGATAACTCTATATGCATTTTCAAGTCTTTTTTATGATACTTGAGAATTTGTTCTAACATCGTAAAGGTATGAAACAATTGGGACTTTTTGTACAGAGCATTGTTTTGGGGTCTGGGAAGACTTAATAGTTGCTATACATTGTGTTGCTTAATCAAATTTATCATTTCGCATCCAGTTAACATTAAGACCTGACTCTACAATACTAACCACTTTAGCTGCTTTGATTAAAGATTCTTTTTGTTGTTCATGTGACCATATCTCTCCTAATATTTCCATAAACCAAGAACAATAACTTGTCATCATACTAGAAAACAGTTTAGATTTACATTGGCGATAATGATGGTGTAAACTATGATTTACTTTATCCAACATTTGTGTCACACCTGCTGTCTCTGGCAAACCAACAAAAAGACGAAAAAAATAACAGAATTTTAGCACAAAATTCGGTTCCGTAAAACGCGATTTCCGCGTTTCTAAAAATGGTAATATTGTTATGGAACTTGTTGTTTATAATCGCAATATTTTGCTTTATTAACATTATTTTAACTTAGGTAGGGGAGACCGGGGAGACTTCGGACAGTTTTTACTCTAAAGGGCATATTTAATAACTATTGCATTTTTTCAAAGTAACATTTTTCTGTCAAATTATAATTATTAATCTTTTAACATTTTAACTTTCTTTATATTTTTTTGATTTTCGATGTTTAAAAACTATTTTAAAAATGCTAGTCAAGTGTCCGAAGTCTTAAGGGGTGACTTGGGACACGTATGTCGGATATGAATAAGAAAGATTATGGACGTCAAACAAACAAATGATTTATTTTTCATTATTGCTATAAATTTCACTTAATATACATTGAACCCATTGTCATCAAGATTATATATACTCTTACTCGTTGAAATTTAAGGGTCTATTGATTAATCTGGCGATGATTCTCGAATGATTGCTTTTTTAGACGTTTTTCCCTGTAGAATCTTCTTCTTGGCTGTCTTTTTTGTAAGCATCTTCGCCATTCTTGCTTTTTTTGCAACTGCAAGTGCCTTTTTTCCCGGGGTATCTGCGGCTATTATCGATCTACCCTTACGATTGTGCAAATAGAAATTTACAAAACTTTAATAATTGTCCATAGGGAATTGTTATTTCTATTTTATCAAAACATCGGAGAAGACTTTAGCCAATGTCCAAAATAAGGGGTAATATATACCATACATAGCATAGCTTTTAAAAACCGTATTATATAAAGATTATACAAAATCTTTTAAATATTAATTAAATTTTCTTGAAAATTTTATTTTAGATAAATAAAGAGAGAAAAAAAAAAAAAAAATTATTTTTTATATTTTGTTCTCCTATTTCTTTTTTTTTTAAACTTTTTTTGTTAGATTAAGAATTATTAAGAAAAAAAATATATTTTTTTTAAATTAAAAAAAAAGAAAAAGTGAATGCACACACTCATATATAAATACATGGCACATACTCTCATATACTCTTATATATAAATACACGGCATATACATGGCAAATACATGGCATACACTCATATATAAATACATGGCAAACAATTCGGGGTACTTTTTACATAAGATTTCAAAAATATATAGTATAAACTTTTTTACATCCTCGGTAATAAACAAATGATAAAATTAAATCGTGTAAAAGTTTACAACAGAATTTTTTTTTTTTTTGTATGTGAGTATATATAAAATTAGTAAATATATTCATAATTATATAAATCAAATCATTAGAGTACTCTTATTTAACGCCTTAGAAGAAATTTAATTCATTGTCGTTTAGTAGAAGAGTTTGCCTTAGATTTGTTTTAAATTGGTTAAGCGAAGAGAGTGTTTTAAGATCATCATTTAAAACTGAATTCCATAATTTAGGTTCTCGATTTGTAATTGAGTATTTAGTGGCTGAATAATAGGTTTTGGATTGACTAAAGTTATTTTTTGAGAATCTTGTGGTGTATATATGACTTATTTTTTTAAATATAATAAAATAAATAATAATGCCGTTTTTTTTTCTAGTTTAAACACAGATATAAGTATTTGATAAAGATTTATTTTAAAAACATTTCATATATTGAGTTTACTAAAGAGCGTTTTTGTATGGGAGAGTCGACCTTCATTTGTAATAATCCTAATAGCATGTTTTTGTTTGCAGAGAAGTTTATTTATTTTTGTAACGTTGGTGTTGCACCAAACAATATTAGCATAGTTTAGGTAACAATGTATAAATGAAAAGTATATGTAATTCAAACAAGATTGGTTTAAAAACTGTTTAGCTTTATACAGTATACCAATATTTTTTGAAATTTTATTTTCAATTACATTTAAAGGTTCTCTCCAATTAATATTTTCATCTAGAATTACGCCCAAGAATTTTAACAATATTTCCCTTTTTATTAAATTATTATCATTAAAAAAAAATTCGGTAGTTTCAATGGAATATTTGTATTTAGAACCATAATAGAATAATGTGTATTTAGTTTTATTAATGTTTATGGATATTATTTTGGATTTAAACCATTGACTTTGTTTATCAAGTTCTTTTTTTACTGTTAAAAATAAAATAGTATTGTTAAAAATAAAATAGTATCTTCATTGGAATAAAACAAGTTATTATCATCGATAAATAAAATTGAGTTTAAGATATTAGAAAAATTATTTAAATTAATGATATAAACTAGAAGTAGGGGGGTCCTAGTATTAAACCCTTGGGAACACCACATGTGATAGTCATAAGGCCGGGTGAATAAAAAATGAGCAATTGCTTTTACTCAGTAATTGGTCAGCTTTACGTAAATAAAAACGTCTGGAGTTTTCTTCAAATTTTTATTCACGTAAAGTTAAGCAATTTACCCAGTAATTGTTCAACTTTACGTGAATAAAATCAAAATTGCTAAAGCTTTTATTCACGTAAAGCTGACCAATTACTGAGTAAAAGCAATTTTATTCACCCGGCCTATATTATCCGCTTTTCCACCTTCATATGAAATATATTGCATCCTGTTAAACAAGTAACTTTTAAACCAAGCCAAGCTTGATTTTCTTATACCGTAGATTTCGAGTTTGGATAAAAGAATTATATGATTAACTGTATCAAAGGCTTTGTTAGATCTGTAAAAACACCTAAAGTATACTTTTTTTCATTAAAACCTTTAAATATATCATGTACAAGATGTAAGATTGCGTGATCAGTAGAATGACCAGATTTAAAACCAAATTGTTTATTGTACAAAATATTATTTTTTCTTAAGAAAGAATAGAGTCAATTATACATAATTCGTTCTTGAATTTTTGAGAAACATGTAAGAATTGGGATCGGCCTAAAATTGGTAACGTCATAACTATTTTAAAGCTAAGAGTGTATGCTACTACTAAGATACATATGCTACTACTAACATACATATGCTACTACTAACATATCGACTATAGACAACATTGTCCTAATGTTAACAGGGTAGGAGATTTTAAGGTGTCCATTCTCTCTCCGTGTCCGAAGTCTCCCCTACATATACTTTTTCAAAAATTTAGGTGTCTGCTACATAATCTTTTTCAATAGAATTTGGGATGCACGTAAAAAAAAAGTTTTTAAATTTTTCTCAATAGTTTCAAAATTGTTCCTAACATTCCTTTAATATAAATTTGATGTCTGATCAACAACGAAGCTTTTAAGAAAAGATTTTTCCTTAAAAGCGGTTGTACTACAAAAAAAAAAAAGCAATATAAAAATAAGGTTTAACTGTTCCACTTTTTAAAAAATATCTATAATGATATATAATTCTAAACAATATTACAACTTAATACATTCTTACAATGCATATGCTAAGTACGCCATAATAAAGTAGTCGAAGATTTTAATTATATAATCGGTGCCGTTACTGATGGGATACGCACGTATATATTTATATATATTAATAATATCGTTGTGGCTAGCGTAACGATACCGTTGCTTTAATCTTTAATCTTAAAGTCACGGTAGTAAAGTTGATTGGTTTATTTTAAGTCACGGCTGCAAATATTATAAGTTGATTTTGAAAGTTTTATTTGTACAAATTTAAAACGAATTGGAAGTCTACATTGTACGTTTAGCATTGTGGTAACTCATTGGTTCAACTTCCACGGTGAATCGGGATCGAGTCCTTCACTTAGAAAAATATTTTAAAATTTTTTTAACTATTTTTAATAAAAGTTATTATTATTGTTGTATATTGAAAGTAACATTTCAATATTGTTGTATATTGAAAGTAACATTTCAATATACAACAATAATGGAAAGAAAAAAAAAAATAAACCAATCAGACGTTACTACCGTGACTTTAAAAAATAAAATTAAAGCGACGATACCGTTGCGCGAGCAACAGCGTCAAAATATATACCAACCATGTTAAATAAAATAAAATTAAATACATTGATAATATATTATTATAATATATATATATATATATATATATATATATATATATATATATATATATATATATATATATATATATATTTGTATATATATATATATATATATATATATATATATATATATATATATACACAGTGAAGAATCCAGGTTTTTTGGTGTTTGAGATAGCAAACTTCAAAACATATAGCAAACTCCAAACATTTGTACATTTATACTTAGGTCAATGAGACTTTGCGGTGATTGGAGACTGGGAACGAAAAAGTCCTTTGACTTCATACAACGCCCTCCCCTCCCCCAAACGTGCGGGGCAACAATTTGATAAAAAATTTTTTGGTACTATTCTCAATTATAAATTTTAAGTTTCATCGTATTATCTCTAAGCATTCAAAAGTTATGATCATATAAAGTTTAAACCCCCCTCAATTTGAAGGGTTACAAATTTTATATGGCCATAACTTTTGAACGCTGAAAGATCATATGAAACTTAAAATTTATCGATAAATATAAGTGTAATTGAAAATGGTACGAAAATTTTTTTATCAACATGTTGCCCCTCACGTTGGGTTGGGGGAGGGTATAAAGTCAAAGGGCTTTTCCGTTCGCATCCTCCAATAACGGCAATATTTTGCAAAGCATAACTTGACTTAAGTATAAACATACAAATGATTGGAGTTTGCTCAATGTCAGGAAGTTAGTTCAATCTCATTCACCAAAAATCCTGGATCCGTCTCTCTCTATATATTATTATATATAGGGGAGACCGGGGCACGTTAGCCCGCTTTTTTTTCTTTGATGTGTAACTTATTAGCTTTTTGTTTTTTAATTTAATTTTTTTTGGAAAAAAGGTTAACCAGTCCCTAGGCTATTCAGAAAAAACATTAACAAAAGTTCAAAATAGATTTTCAATATATTTAAAACCTTCCGTTTAACCTTATTTAAAACAACATGACCTAACAAAAACATTGTTTTTGTTAGGTCATGTCGAGTGGGCCAACTTACCCTGTTATCGGGATAGGTTGGCCCAAGGATTGAGGCAGGTTGACCCACATACAACTTTTGACAGACTTTGAGGTGGGAAAACACTGATTCAGCGAAAACAACTTGATGAAAGAAACAACTTTATAACTTGAAAAAACAAAATTGAAACAACTTTAAAACAATAAACTACAAAAAAATATAAAAAAGTAAAAATATAAAAAAGTAAAACAAATATAACAATAACATTTTATTTAACAACAGTTTAAACATTTATAATCTAACCTCTTTGCATCTTTTTTTACACAACTCACATGGTCCCAACACTGACAGCTTAAACTCTGTATCCACACAGCACCTAGAAGGCTGTTTGAGAACGGTTTGAAGCAACTAAGACACAAGACATCTTCCTCATTATCATCTTTGTTTTTCTTGTTGCATTTTTCTTTTACAGGTCGACTGGCAAAAATCTTGCTCGTTTTAGAGTTACTTGACCCGGCTTCTTTGATAGAAAATAGTTTTTTATTTTTTAAACCCTTCTGTTTTTTTTCTTTTCTGCTTTCTGCTCCTGCTGCAAGGCTATTTTAACTGGTGTATCAGTTAATATAGGAGAAATTCGTTTCCAACTTCTGAGCATATTTACATTATTTTTTATAGACTGAGCTTTTTCAAAAGGCCTCAGTTCTTCAGGAGATGGTATAAATGAAGAGTTTGGAGTAGCACCTAATGTGCTGTCTAAATCATTTCATTTGAAAAAAATGTTTTTAAATTTTTTTGTTTACAATCCACAGATGAAACATCGTTGCTAGGTGTTTGTTTACAACTCACAGCTGAAACTTCGTTTCTAGGTGTTTGCTTAGTGATTCTAAAATCCACAGATGACAATTAGTGCTAGGGTCTGATCTATCTGTTAAATATAAAAGTAATTTTTTTATATGTTATATAAAAAAAATCACTTTCTGAAAAAATATCTCTGTTAAATGGATAAATACCTGTTGCTTCGAAACCATTAATTACGTTACTTGGATATATAGCTTTAGGAAGTGCTGTTTTTACTATACCAGACAGAAGTCATAGATTATTTGTTTACAGTAACCCATGCATCACATGCTGAGTTTACAAACTTTTTAAAAGGACCATAAATACTTCTATCTCATAGTTGTAATTTATGACTACAGTGTGCTGGAAAAGATAAAAGTGTTATACCATTTTCTTTACAAAAATCAAGTACTGCTGCATCAAGTTGAGAGCTGTGGTTGTCAATCAATACCAGACAAGGGCAATCATTGGAACAACGTGCATGGATTGAAATATATTTGATATATTTAAATAAATTTACATACGTAAATATAACTAGTATGTAAAAGTTTAAATATCAATTAAATAACTTTAATTAACTTATAACATATATAACTTATGTTATAACATAGTCTATAGAATTAAACCCTGGTCTGGCAATCTATTGTTTTCCGCTATTGTTATTTTTCTCCACTTATAAAAATAAAAACATTAGTCACGTGATTTATGTAGATGCAAGAAAATTTTTTAAATGGCGAATTCTGAAGCGACTCAAGAGAATCTTAATTTAGTTAATCTTGATAATTTAGATGAAGATCTCTTAGATAAAATATTTGAAGTGGATATCAATAAAGCATTTGAAAAGGTGTACAATTCTTTCTTGTTATATAAATTTAATCGCAAAGTTTTTCAAAGAAAACAAACATCTATACATATATACATATATGTATAATGTTTGTTAAAACATATATGTATATATATATATATATATATATATATATATATATATATATATATATATATATATATATATATATATATATATATATATATATATATATATATATATATATATATATTTACTGATAAAATTACTTTTACTTTCCAGGTGATTTCTTTTGAGGAAATTTCATGTATTACATGTGGACAAATTTGCAAGTCTAAAGGAGGTTTAAAAAGACACATAAATTCAGCACACCCATTGCTTATTAATGCAACAAAGGAGGAAAAATTAGATCATTTAACAACTATTATGTTTTCTGGTATTGTTAAGGAGGTGCAAAATACTTTATCTTATGACACTTGCTATCCAGAAAAGATGAGACAGGCAATTAAAGATTATAATTTTGAATTCAATGATAACCTGTACAATGAAGTAACCAAGTTAACAGCTGAATTCAGATCATCGGGAAATGCTGAGATTTTTTTATCAAAGTTTTATTCAAGCATTGTTCTATCTGCCCATAATTATATTTTAATTTTAGATAAACGTTTAGGTGCTTTACTAGCCCTTCATATTGGAAACCATATTTTGAGTTTTTGTAAAAAACATCAAAACACTGCTCATGAAGAAAACATAACAAAACCAATAAGTGCACAAGAGCTAGATGGATTGCAGTATTTAGCTCGTTATGTTGTACACAAATTTATAAAAAAAACAAGAAACAATAAATACTATAATTCAAAAATTAATCAGGACACAATGGAAATACTTAAAAAATTTACAACAGATGCATTCATTGATCAAAAATTAATTTGTACCCAGAATAGAGGGGGTTTAACTGTTGTAACAAAAGAATGTCAAAATATTTTTATTTTAACTGAAGGTTTGTTTCGGAGAGAATCTAGCCAAAGCAACCTTAAAAGAATTGATGTTGCTAAAATGGTTAGCTCATTGATGGAAGACAGAAAAATTATAAGTTTGTATAGTAACATTGTTGAAACATTTGAAAATGAAAACTCTGTTTCTTATAGTGATCTGGCTAATAACATTTTAGAAAATATGCTTAAGCTTTATCTTCGCATACGCTCATTTTCATTAACTAAAGATATTGTTCAGTTGCACAAAGAGAAGAAAAAAGTAAAATCTTTGCGCAAAACAATCAAAAAAGCATCTCAGAAACTTTGTTTACAAGAATAAAGAGTATTTAACACGCAAAGTAAAGCAAGTTTTATAACAAAAAAAAAAGTTTTATGTATTTTTATTAGGAAAATCTCTTTATTTATTAAAAATAAATTTATTTAATGTCCAAACACTACCTAAGAAGTCTTATAATAAAAAGTTTGTGTCAATTTAATGTTCTTCAGAATTTTTCATACATGCAAAACAACTTATTTATCTTAACGTTTCTTAAGTGGAGTTTCATCAACAATTGTCCAAGATGGTACGCGTTTTGTTTTATGAGCACCTTTTGTGTTACCAGTAACAGGCACAACTGAGCGCTGCATTCTCAATGTATTTGACTGATAACCAAACTGATGTATGGTAGGATTATCATTTCTTCTTCCTAAACTACGATGTCTTCCAAAATGTTCCTCTAAAACATCTTGATTGAAACGCTCACTAAGAACATAAGGCATTCCAGTATTTAATAAGTATTTTGTTACCTCAATAAGAGAATATGAAGTAATTCTAAGGCCTTCATATGTTTGGGAAGACAAAAACATTCTCTCTCGTTCATCATTTGAGAAGTCACCAACACGTTTAGAAACATTTTCTTTCCAAAGTTTTAAATAATTTAGAAAATTTTCTTTTAACCATGTAAATCGCTCATCGTTAACATTTTTATATGGTTCTAAAAATGGCTTACGCTTTGTTAAACATTCTGAATGGTTTCGTACATTCATAAAATCAAAAAATTTATCAGCAAACTTGCACAACTCTGCAGTTTTATGCATATAAACAGGGTAATAACTTTCAATGACATTAGACACTGTTTCACTTAATACTTGGGTAGCCATTCGAACATTCATTACAGAAAATGGTGTCAAGTTAAAATGATCAGACGTAAGTTTTGGAATAAGTTTTAAACTACGCTCAAGTTCATCGTTATATAGTTTTTTAAAATGATACCAAATAATATCATTTCCATTCCACATATGGCGTGTAAAAGTTCCACTTAAGCCTAATAAAGAAAAAAATAAAATCATTGTAAGTCTTCCAAATGATATTAATGATTCAGTATAAATATTTTAATAAATTTTTTTTAAAAATTTATACATTCTAATATGCGATTAACTCATGTATGCATTTATAAAAAAAAGTTTTAAAATATACTAACATAAACATACGTACAAAAAAAATATTAAAACAAGGACATATTTACACAAACATTTAAAAAATAGGGAAAATTTTACCTGATTGGTAAAGGCAATTTCTCAAAGTTTTTATAAGGTGAGGTGCATCAGCAAAAAACCAAATAAATCTATCATTTGCAAATAGATTTATTGTACGATATGTTACTTCATTATCAACCAACCCATCCATCATTTTATGCATTCGATAAAACTTTCGGTTGGTAGATGCCCCATCTGAAACTGCTGCAATGACATAAAGATCACATGTTAACTCAAGAATTGAAACAGCTTTCCAAAAGGTCATCATAAGCTAATTTGATGTAACACCTTTTGTAGCAAAATATGCTAGACTAAATTTTAAATCAGATGCTATGCCTCTTAGATAATAAATAAGAGCATGAGTTGCAAGTGCACATGAATTTGGAAAAGTACTGTAGTTGATATTTGGATCGCCAAGGTCTACATATCCAATAAGTTCTTTTGTAAATTTGTCAAAAACTAAGTCCTCTTGAATCATGATTTCATCAAAAGAAAGACAAACAAATCTCTGGGAACCAATTAGATTTGAAGTTTTATGCAGAAGTTCATCTATGACTGAAGTATTAAAACCCACACAAGGTTTTATGGCATTTTTGTAATCTCTAAGTGTTCTGAGACTTGGAAATTTTAATATTTTGGCAGATCGCAATTCATCGTAAGCAGATGCAGACTTCATTGCTAATGATAAACAAAACCTAATTATCATTGGATGATATCTCATCTTTGAAGTTGGATTAGAAAAAATTTTTTGTTGTTGCTTCCATTACATTTTCATAAATGGGGATACTTCATTATTATCTAATCTCATAATTTCAAATACTTCATCACTAATGTTAGATGGCACAGCTATTGATTTTGATACAATTTCATTTTTTATTTTTTCTATTGTTTTTGTTAATTCCTTGCATTCGAGTCTTTTTTCTTTTAAGGCTAATATAATTTTGTTTGGATGAGTGCTTTTTAAAGGAGCATTCTTTTTTGCAGGAACAGTTGAGGTTTTGTTTTTTTGTGCTAACTGTTTGTAAAACGTTTTTTCAAAGTTAGAACATTTGCTACAAATATTATTTTCTGACAATAAAGAACAAAGGATGTCACAATTTTTAGGTCTTAAATAATGCTTGTGGACTGAGAGTCCTGCTTGCAAGCCAGTTGAACTAATTTCAGTTGAAACATAATGACATATAAGTTCACTTGAGGTAATATTTGTTAATCCAAGGCATACTTTAAAATTCTCTATTTCAGTTATTAAGTCAGAGATAAAGACATTTTTTACACTTCCTAAATATTGTTTTATAAAATAATGGTCACTCTGAAGGACCCAACCAAGGACAACGCAACTATAAACTAAAGATTCATCAACAATGATTTCATAAGTAGGAACCAAGAAAGGCTTTGTAAATTTTTTGAATGATGTTGTTTTCTCATGATGAGTTACCATCCAATTATCTGTTAATTTGAGTTTATTTGCTCTATTTTTAAATTCCAAGAAAATTTTATAGCATTTTGAGTTTAAAATTTTATCACTTGCCCTGTCTTGTACAATGTGTTGATGTTTACGTCCTGGATGTTGTGATTTCTCGTGAGATTTTTTCGGTAAGTTTTTAGTTGGTATTGCAAGTAGCTTTAAAGTTTTTCTTTTGTTCTCTAAAATATGAAAAACCAAAGGTTTTGTTAATTGTAGATTTTTTTCTGTATGGTAGATAATGAAGATATTTGCATTAATTTTTAGACTTGTATTAATTGTGACAATTTTTTATTTATTTAAATGCTTACTTGTTAATTCAATATCATCTGTAGAAAAATGTCTTTCGCAAATGTAAATTTTTCCTACAGCTACTCGATTTTTCAACTCTTTATCTGCAACACGATATTTAAACAAAACATTAACTATTTTTTTTCTCCAGTTTGAATGAAATTCATCATTTCTCATCGGAATTTGAAATATGCTAATTCCTTTATATTTACGAGAACAAGAAACTCCGCATCCAGGGAAAGCACAGTTCTTTCCTGGCATAATAATAGAGTTTTTAAAAAACTTTCTTTTGATACCATAAATAAATAGTAGTAAACACAACAAGGTCGAAGGTTTCAAGATTTTATTCTAAAATGTAAAAAGTTTTGTTTGTTTTGCATCTACATTGATCACGTGATGCAAATTTACGGAATTTTAAGTTCAAACAAAGACATTGCCAGACCAGGGTTTAATTCTATAGACTATGGTTATAAGTTAAATAACATATATAATAATAATATATAAATATATACAATATTTAAGTTTTGACATATATGTAAATATAAGATAAAATTACATTTTATAATAAGTATATTTATCCGAATTTAAATATTAAGTATACGAGTGATATTTTTTTGTTATCCACGTATAAAAACCAAAAAAACGTATAAAAACAAATGCCAATTTGTTTGTAAGGCTCATTTCTGGTCTAATATGTTTTTACAAATTTTAAATTTTTTTATAACAAAAACAGTTTTTGCGTCACAAATTTACCCGAATTATTTAAAAACTCTACGGGGCAAGTTGGCCACGTGACCCGGTTGCATCGGGTCAATCTGCCTCATTTTCATGTTTAGAGTATGAATAACTTTCTCCTTAAACCATCATTTAGTTTTGTGGAACATTATATACTAAAATAATCCTAACACTATAAGCTTTAAATATGGCATTTGAATACTGCTGTACTGTCAAACGTCAGTGTGTATAAAGACGTTAAACAAGTTACTTTGATGTATAAAAATTGTTAAATCAACCCCACACATTCAAATATAGTCCAATAAATATAATTTTTTTCTGGAAAAAATATTAAATTAATACCAATCTTCACTTAGATTCCTAGCTTGTTAAAGCGTCTAGCTTATGATTAAACTCGTATTGGCCAACCTACCCCGTGGGCCATCGTGCCCCGGCTCCCCTTAAAGTAAATGGACTTCAAAATTAAAGGTGTTTTTTAAGATCTTGCTTAAGAAAAAATATTTGGGCAACCACTTAGTTTTTACTTTTAAGTATTGACAAAGTACTCCTATCAGAATGCCAAAAGGTTAAATTGTTGGGAGTACCATTTTCATGTCTTAAGATAAATATTTAGAATATACTTTTTTCAATAGGGACCTAGGAATGCCAGGTAGTTTGTTTTATAACAAGTTGGCTTATATTTACTAGTGATGTTAAAATGAAAAAAATTCATTTGCAGTTAATTACCTTTCGAACTTAACGAAACCGACGTTTGTATCTTAATTTATTGTCAAAGAACTAATATAAGATGTATTAATTTTCAAAACTTGACTTTTTTTTGCCATAAAATGTAATTATTTATAGTTAAGTTGTGAGTTGTCCTTAAATTTTAAAAGATTTTTTTATATGAATATTAATTTAACACAGAATTACATTTATAGTAATGCTATTTATGTGTAAACATAGAAATGTGTGTATTAGAATGTTATCTGTAATTATCTATCCTCTATATCTATTAAATATATAATTACCAATAACTATCAAGAGTTTTCAAAATGATTATTGTTTTTAGGTCAGTCTATAAAATTGAAAAAGTTGTTAAAAATTTTTAGATTACTTTATTAAATTATAGTTCAACTGTTTATTTATATTTATAAATAAGATACAATGTGAAAAAAAGTCTAAATACACCATTCAATACGGCATCTTTCCATATTTAAAAACATTGTTATAGGAGGTCTTGAACGATAGTGTTTTTTTATTTAACTTTGACAAATCTACAACTCAACTAGTTAGTAAACAGTATGATGGTTATATACACCAT